>NC_051154.1:438034339-438069428 GCF_013339745.2 Dermacentor silvarum
TTGATGTTCAAAAATGGCCAATATATAATGCATACTTTCTTAGGCAGAGCTACCCAGACTTTCAACACACCCGAAATGAATATAGAACGCACATACTTTTTTATATGTCATCAACCGAGTGTCCCACCGGTATATATATATATATATATATATATATATTATATATACCGAGACATACATACAGGGTGATAATTTCTTAAGATTTCTAGAATTTTTAAAAATAGCCTCTTGCAGATAACGTATTTCCAGTCCTTGAGCTGGATTATTCAAAGAGGCGGACATTACGTGCACGAGCAATCGAAACACATATTCAACTAACAAAATTCACTAATGATCTTTTGAATTAATTACTTTACGGCCCATATTGCAATTTTCGAATTGTAGCCGCTGAGTTTGCAAAGCAAATCCACTTGAAATGAACTTCCAGAATGGCACAAGTTTGGAAATATGCGCCGTCAAACTGGCCGTAAAAGGCACTGTTGTTCCACTTTATTAACAAAACGCTATCTTATGCACTGAAGCACAAAAGTAACTGGAAGGCCCATGTATATCGTTCCACACTTTGGCAAATATTATGTTCCGCTTTGTTCCAGGTTTCAGATTTGGCATGCACAACAAGAGCATCGGGGTTTCATTTTGGTCTTTTTTATATTCGGCATTCTTACATTTCGGTACGTAGCTGTGCACCGACTCGGTACGTCTTTCTTGTACCAAACTTCACTTTAACGCCGTTATGGTTGCCCTACGAGCACTAGACGGCCACAACTTGTCTAATTTACGGGATGAACGTGGTTAGGTACCAAGATCCCCAAAACGCTAAATCAATATGAAGTCGCCGAAGAAGACCTTCTCCTCTAAAACGACTTTCGATCAGTAATGAGGACTTATTGCGACCATGTGAGGGAAAAGTCCTGAAGTCTTGAAAATGTCTGGGCTGTTAGACTGTGGAATCTACAAGGTAATACTCTAGTCAGTACATGCTGATACAAAAAAAAATTCATGGCGACAATTGAACCTTGGCAGTCCCAGGCACAGACGACGGGCTTCGTGTTCAATTATGCAGAGCTACCAGGCATTAAAACGCACCCGAATTGAAATATAGAACACATAAACATTTTATATGTCATCAAGCGAGCGTGCCTACCTAACTCATACCATGGATTGCTCAGCTTGCGCAGTATTCCTAAGGCACACGTTGCCATAAGCGCGATATGCTCGGTCTAAAGACGCCAGCTGAGATTTTCATCACAGGTGACGCCAAGATATCCGCGACATTTAACCTGGAGGAATGGATTCGCGATCGTCAGATAGTTAAACAAAACCGCATCTGTTAAAGGAAACACAAAGATTGTACTTTTATGCTATGTTAATAGTCTACAGCCATTCTTCAATTATACATACGTATATCTGCAAAATCAGAAGTGAAGTCAAATGGCACTCAATAAGGTTGAAGATGGGACTGTTCCATAAGGAACACTGCCAGTCTGTATTTAGACGAAGAAGGCCGAAGAAAAGAACGAGAGAAGAGGTCTGGGGAATCTGAGTATCTTACCACGTTCGTCTCTTAAATTAGATAATTTGAGGCCCTTCTAGTGCTCGTAGGACAAGGAGAAAGGCTTTAAACTGAAGTTTGGTGCAGAAATACGTACCCTTTCCTAAAGCACAGAAATTCTCGTCGCCTCAATAATTCGTCACCTCTGCTCAACTTCTTCGTTGTCAATCGATACATATAAGCTAGATAGATATCACTACCCAATAAAGGGGAACAGGTCGGTTCCGCTTACCAAGCAACTGCAATGGCCTGCATCAGTATTGTTCGCAAAAAAACGGCTGCGATATTGCATACAAGTGAAAATTATCTCATAAGTAATTAAACTTACAATATAAAACTATGAACACGCATTGGTGGAAGTGAAATATTAGAACAGCCCTTTTCAAAAAAAAATCGCGAACACTAGAATATTTTGTTGTGGCCACAAAAAGATATAAAAATAAAACAATTCAATATGAAATTGGTTGAAACAAAGCAAGCTTTAAATTCAGAATTTAGAGTTTCAATATCATTCATTCTACGAAATAAATCGTGGTTGGCAGCGCAAACCTAGTCGCACGTCCCAAGAGTCGAGGCACCCAAGTATAGACTTCGTCACACGTGCTTTTATGATGGGGCAAATCAGAACAAAGATGTCGGATTTGCTCGGAAGGCGAAGGTCCCCTTGGCCAACTTGGATAGGTCATTATCTTTCCTGTAATACTATCTCTTGTGGCGTGATCACTATGATACTAGAATACATGCGCGTATGTGATGCCATATCTAATTTTGTAAGTGAAACAAGGAGACTGCCATGTTGATTTATTGATGTTTTTCTTCCTCACCATGAAAACAACTACATTAACTTCAAGTTTTAAAATATCATAGCCTAAAATTGACATTACTGATTTGTATTCATTCAATACCTCATCCCTAATTTACAAAATTCCATTTCAATTTTCTTCCCTAGTTACCCACTTCCACCCGATTCACGGCCGATCCCCCGTAGTGGGTTGAGCCATACTCATAGGTACCAAAGCCAACCAAACCTCAGGTAACGATGTCATCCTCATCTGGAACTGAGGAGAAGGCTTCCGACGTTAAAGGGCAGACAGTCCTGGGAAGAGGAGCTGGAAACCAAGGCGAGCTCAGCGACGAGGCCTCAGAAGGCCGTGTGCAACTGCAAGTAGCTCCAGCTGTTGCAAAGTTCTTCAAGAAAGGGCGAAGCGCTCTCAAGGACATTCGGAACGTGCAGCGGCAGGCCGAGCCGACTCCACCGCCGTCAGGAGGGCCATGTGGTAGCGCCCCCGGCTCCCCCGATGCCATGGCTTGAGACGCATAGGAGCGTCTTCTCCGCCATCGCCAGGCGTGCATGGGCCTGGGTGGAGGCCCTGGAGAGACCGGATAGGCTCATGAAGAAGATCGAGGAGTACGAGGCAGTGGCCGTCGAACTGAATGGTCAGCACGGAGCAAAATAAAAAATGCTCGTTCTCCGCACCATCGTGTCTGCCTTCGCATTTGTAGTGAGCGTCTTAAAAGCACCAGTGAATTTCTGTAAGAGCGTCCACCCTGCTCTGCGCTCTTTACACGCGTGCTTACTGCTCGCAGAAGTGGCTCCACGGCCACTTCTTGCGCAGTTGTGAATCAATTATAAGAACGCGATTTAAGTATTATTGCTCGCCGCATGATAAACTCAAAACTGCGCCAAAATTTTAGTTTAGTTAAGAAGAACGCTGCCATATGTAATAGATTCAAAACAGAACAAAGCCCCCTAATTTAAATATAGAATCTTGTGGTCATTGATTAAATTTTCTACTACACAGGCTCCTTGTTGCAAAATATTAATTCTAAGATGACAATGGCCATATGCACGACGTCCTTTTTTTCTGCATGCCACAGTTTTCTCTTTACGCAGGTGCTGTCTAATTGTGATAGTCATCAGACCATTAGTGAAGGCCACGCGCCAATGCCAAGAGATCAATGAGCACAAAAAGTCTTAAAGCGGTCCTAAAGCCTCTATTCGTGGTGAAACTCGTTTACATATACGGTTGGTAAATATAGGAACCGTAGTGAATAATAACAGTAAGGGTTACTATTAGCGCGGGCTCCTGGCAGATGACGTGCACTTCTTACAAGGCTCTGTGAATACTGCGGAAATTCACTGTACTCGAGCAATGCCATGCCGGCTGGTACAACTTTGCTATAGGCTGCTAAAAAGCAACAATTGCTCCTTCAGTCCATACGACCACTCAAGCGTGACAAAACATGTGTCCCATCGATCTACATTAGTCTTTTTTTTATACCTGCCGTTCTTTCTCTCACACAGAGACTTAGCGGTATTACAGAGAAGGAGGTGTAGTGAATGTTTCGAAAGTTGCAAGAGAAGCACGAACAGCAACACAGAAGAGAAGAGCGTGAATGCCAGACAACGTTTCCCTCAAATCATTCTACAAGCGCAATACAACCTCAACGCAGTGCATAATTGTTTTAGCGGAAGGGCGAGTTTTCTGCACTAAATACATATGAAACTGCAAGTATACGTACACGACATCGAGGACCGTTCGGGTGAGTTTGGGAAAGCAGAAAATTAAGGCCGAAACTTTCTAACGGGAATTATCGTAAATGTACGCAGCTTGTGCTCGTCAATAGGACTGGCGTACACTACTGTTTGTGGAGCGCCGCTTTATACTGAGCGGCTTGGGTGTGACGCTATCTCTCCTCGGCCTTTACTAGCCGGATAAATTGCTGCGACAGTACTCTTTGCCTAAAGCCTGTGTTCCGCTTCGATGAGAGATTAAATTCGTTTTAGAAAATTATCGAGACCACTTTGGAACGTGAAACCTGCCTTTTCTATTCCTCGTGACGTATGGTTTATAAGGGACATTTCACCAACTCTTGGCACGCTAAAATAGTCCTTTTGAGGCTGACCAAAAAACCACCTCCGTACCGCGGTGTGAGTAGCCGTATAATTCTTCACAAATAAAATGCACGCTAAAAGTCTGTGAAATTACTTCACGTAGCACGATAAGCGGGGAGCGTCTGCCAGGAAACAAATTGTTGTCCTGTCCTTCCTTCATAAGTGCGCGATTCAGCTCTGGTGTTTTTTTAAGGTTTAGTTTGACTTGTGGTTATTATGCTCCTGTTTTGCCATTCTACAGGGAAGTTCACAACTGTTTCGCGAGAATAAAGTATATCTTTTTTAAGCTGTGGTCCTAGCTGGATATTGACATGTCGGAATCAAAGATGTAAGGCACGTTTGTTTAACGTCTGGGACAAATTTTGGGATTTCAAACAGTTTTTGAACTTCCGAAGATCAAGAATTGGGATGTTGCTGCTTAACTCACTGATATTTCCTTAACAAATGTTATTGTTACCGAAATCGCGGGCTAGTTGTGGTTGTGACAGCCTCTTCGGAGGCTGTCACATAACGTCCGTGACCGGTGGCCAATGTCATAACGAATTAACATACATACCAGGTATTATTTAGGTGTATGCGGCAGTGAGCGGCTAAATTTCGTACAAAAGACAGCTGGCTCTCTCCGACGGCTTTCAAGGCTCCCTTCTATTTTGCCGCGGTCTCTGATGTCATGGACGGCACGACAGCCTATAGGTGCGAGCCAATGGGTCATTGTTTATTACCATGACTTACTCCTGGGAAAAACGCAAGCATGCACCCCCCTCCAACGTCCTAGCAAACGGGGAATCGGCGGTTATTAACGCGTCCCGACCTTCATGTGTCACCACACCTGTATCGCTGTCCGAAGCACCGAAATACACTAACTTGTCTGTACCGCTATCACAGTCTAATTCTCAGGTTCCAAATTCGCAAAGCTTTTTATTCGGAAGTGTTCTTCGTCATTGGCCGGTCGCTTTAGACCTTGCATCCGGATCGGATATGTCTTGCATCCGGATCGGCAGAAATTCATTCTTAAGAACAATTTTAGCGTAAGAAGCCTTTCTGAATTCGGGCTCAGTTCTTAAAACTAAGGTTGCTAAGTGCTGTTATGCGTCGTCTGAGTTGTTTCCGGACTCCCATGGCCATTGAGCCAGCACGTTGGGTGAGAAATGAACAGAAAACGAGCGACTGTGCGCGGTGTGTAAAGGGTTACAATTTTTAAAACCACTTCACTACGTGCCACAGACGTCAGAGCAGTGAACTAGATTCCATAGATAAGCAGAAAATGAACAAAACCCAGTGTGGTGGTCATCGTTTAGAGAAGCTGAATTGATGAGTGGGCTGAAAACCTATAGCATATTTAAATTACTTTTAGATCACAGTACATGTTATTGAGACAACATATTTACTTTGGTCATTTGCTTTTAGTGCCTCTTGAACCATTCGAAAATAATTATTCCTTTTAATTTCGACATCTAGCACACGACATTTTTTTCTTGCAGACTGCATGAGCCTTTCGTTCTCAGAAAGGAAAGGAAAACATACGACAATGTGGTACTTAACACTACATGTCGCGCCTAGTGCTCTTGAAGTAAAACAAGCTTGCGCAATTTCCACACATTATCGCAATCGGTGTAAGCGAAGCTTTGACGAATCCTGACAAGGTGAAACGGCGCACTACGACAACAAACGCGCAGCCGATTTCAGCTACGAACGCCTCCCGTAACTCTCATCAGCCACAGTGACGTACCTTGAAGAGCAGGTAAGTTCTATTCAGGCCTGATATACTCGAACGACCACTTGTGATACTTTCACTTCGCGAGATTTCCCGTGACTGCGCGGTAGAAGCGCTGAAGCAGACGGCCGAAAGCATTCCTGGCACTACACGAAAATATTGACCTTATCACGGCGCAAGAAATGCAGTCAATCATACAGCCTTACATTCGGTGCCTAGTCGGGTGAAACCTCGTGAAAGTACAGTGGCTATAGTGGCTACAGTGGCAATGACAACTATAGTACAGTGGCTGGAGTAGCGACAGTTTCTACTCGACAAGACCACCGCTGACGACGACAGCCAATCGCAATGCGCTGGGAGATAGGCAAAGCAAGTTTCGATCTGAAAAAAAAAATGTTGCGCGATTTTCAGTCAGTGCTTTTAAGCAGCTCTTGCAGGTGGGCTGGTTGATTTGTGGAGTAGCGAGGACAGAAAAAGATTGTTTTGTTACACCCGTGTATCGTGGATAACGCCTCATATAATGCAAGCAGCGCGATATTTAGGGATTAGGCTTTTTTATTTTTAAAAAGTGCTGAAGGTAAGAACGCTCTGTAAGTAACACAGATTTATATATACATAAGCAGTCTGTACCTTTGAAACGAACATAAGCCCTAAGTTTAGAACTCACAAGCACAACTGACGTCAACGAAGCAGTTACAAATAGTAATGAAAACCTCACTGAGCCCTCGCTCAGTGGATCCATGTATGTTCAACCTGACCATCGTAACTGGCATGAGATTCTCCCATTGGTAACATTTGCATACAATACGTCTTTTCAATGGACCACCGGATACTCTCCGTTTTTCTGAGTATACGGCCACCACCCATTTCAACCTCATCACTCGACGTTTGTTTCTTCGCTGGACCCGTCAGCGCTTCACCATTCATTTGCGACCAGTTTGTGTCTCGTCTTGTCCAATGTCGTCATCGCGCACATATGAACACTGAAGCAAGCCAAGACGATCACAAACATCGGTACGATACCTCTCACCGCATCGTTTCCTACTGCCCTTGTGACTATGAGTGAGTGAGTGAGTGAGTGAAATAACTTTTATTACAGGTCCGGCGAGGACGCGAACTCATCGCGCACCCGGCTAGTCCCACGTCGGGACCGGCAGGTCTAGCCCACCAGCCCGGTCGCGGGCACACCGGACAGCCAGGATTTGCTTGTCTAGAGCGGGGCTACGCAGAAGCGAGTCCCACTCATCCTTGCTGAACTTGGGGTATCTCGACCCGCACTCCCAGAGCATGTGTGCTAGAGTGGAGGTCTGCCCACAGGATGGGCAGGCGTCGTCGCGATATACGTCAGGGTAAACTTCGTGCAGAACGGCCAGACACGGATATGTGCCGGTCTGTAAAAGTCTAAGCGAAACAGCTTGCGCCCTATTCAATTTGGGGTGAGGTGGTGGAAAGACCCTTCTGGACATGTAGAAAAATTTTGTCACCTCGTTGTGAGTAGCGGGACCATCCATGTGGCCGTAGGGGGGAGGGGTGTCGGCTCTCCTTACAGAGGAAACGCGGTCGGTGAGGTAGCGCGCAGCCTCGTGAGCAGACTCATTGAGGTTCGGGGGAGCACCCTCGACCGACCCTACGTGAGCGGGAAACCAGTGAATCGAATGATGCGTGAGAGCATCCGGATTGGAGACGCTAAGAAGACGAACAGCCTGCTCGGCGATGCGACCCTTCTGAAAAGCCCTAACTGCCGTTTTGGAATCGCTGTAGATCTCAGACCCACGACCGTCTAGCAGGGCGAGGGCGATGGCGGCTTGCTCGGCGACTTCGGGGTCTGAAGTGCGAATTGAAGCGCTATTGGAAAGCTTGCCGCTGGAGTCGACCACGACGACGGCAAAGGTCTTTCCATCGCTGTACTCCGCGGCGTCGACGAAGCGTGCTCTGATGCCTTGTTGATAGATCTGTTTCAGAATTGCTACTGCTCTCGCCTTGCGTCTGCCCTCGTTGTGGACGGGATGGACGTTTCGAGGCACGGGGGCCACTTCGAACTTGTCTCGAATGCACCTAGGGATCGGGGTACTGACCCTCGAAGATACCACAGGAGGGTAACCCAGCTCCTCGAGGATGCGTTTACCTGCCGCTGTGGTGGTCAGGCGAGCGAGTTGCGCACGTTCTTGGGCTTCGGCAATCTCCTCGGCGGTGTTGTGTACCCCCAGCTTGAGGAGATCTTCGGTATGGGTCCTAATGGGTAGCCCGAGAGCCCTTTTGACTACTTTGCGGATGAGAGCATTGAGCTTGTCTCGCTCCGCTCTGAGCCAGTT
The DNA here is from genome assembly GCF_013339745.2 of Dermacentor silvarum. Taxonomy (NCBI): domain Eukaryota; kingdom Metazoa; phylum Arthropoda; class Arachnida; order Ixodida; family Ixodidae; genus Dermacentor; species Dermacentor silvarum. The sequence goes on from NC_051154.1 coordinate 438,042,814, forward strand.
GTGCATAGAAATCGTGTACGTGAAGTGGCATAATACGAAGGCGTTGATAAGGGTGAGGAGATTGGCTTCCTTCATGCCTCTGTGTCTGTTTGCGATTCTGCTAACGACGCGGAAGGCGTTGTCCGTCTTTGCGATGATCTTGCGGAGAGCCGTTCCGTTCCCGCCGTTGAATTCGACAAACATGCCCAGGACCCGAATGACGTCGACCCTGGGTATCACCCCTCCATCACAAGTGTGAAGACAGATGTTGCTTTCGGAGACTGGCTTCCAATCGTTCGGTCTTCTTCCCTTCTCTTTTCTGTAAAGCAGAAGCTCCGACTTGGCGGGGGAGCACCGAAGTCCGGTGGGGCGGAGATACTCCTCGATCACGTCGATCGCCTCCTGCATGGCTTCTTCGACTCTGCCCTCGCATCCCCCGGCGCACCAGATGGTAATGTCGTCGGCGTAGATGGTGTGCTTGACGTCCTCAACGCATGCCAACCTCTCGGAAAGACCAATCATACAGATGTTAAATAGTGTGGGGGAGATTACGGCGCCCTGAGGAGGGCCCCGTGCTCCGAGGGGCACATCTTCGGAGCGGAAGTCTCCAATGCGAAGATTCGCCTTCCTGTCCGTTAAAAAAGAGCTTACGTAGCTGTGGAATCTGGAACCGAGACCTAGGTCTGAAATGGTCTTGACGATAAAGGCGTGGAGCACGTTGTCGAAAGCCTTCTCGAGGTCCAGACCGAGCAGAGCCTTGACGTCTCTGGAACGGCCGTCCACGATCTGATGCTTGATTAGTTTCATTGCATCCTGCGTCGAGAGTCCGGCGCGGAACCCGATCATGTTGTACGTGTAAACGTCGTTGTCTTCGAGGTACCCGTTGAGTCTGTTGAGGACGACGCGCTCCATGACCTTGCCGACGCAGGAGGTTAGAGAAATCGGCCTCAGGTTCTCGATGTTCGGGGCCTTGCCGGGCTTGGGAATCAGCACCGTGCAGGCCGACTTCCATTCTGCAGGAACCACGCCGCTCTTCCAGGACTCGTTGATCTTCTCGGTGAGAAAGACAATCGACGGGTCGTCGAGGTTTCTCAACATTCTGTTGGTGACTCCGTCCGGACCCGGCGCAGACTTGCGGTTGAGCGCGAAGATGGCCTGTCTGACCTCGGCAACGGAGAAGTCTTCGTCCAGCTCGGGGCGAGGAGGGCCTCGGTAGTCAGGGAGTTGGATCGCCGGATCCCCGTCGCGCCGGATGGGCAGGTACTTCTGAATGAGCTTGGAGACGAGTACATCAACCGTGTGAGACCTGGTGGCTTCGTGAAGGGCACGGGCCAACGTATGCTTCTGATTTGACTTGGAGCCGCTTTCGTCGAGAAGGTGCTTCAGCATACCCCAGGACTTGCCATTGCGCATCTGTCCGTCAATGGATTCGCAGAGCTCGTCCCACTGCTGCTGGCGTGACTATGTGCTCCTATGGACGTGAGTACAAACACCTGGTTTATGTGAGAAGCTTTAGTTTAGATATATTGGCCCCTACAAAGTCATAGAGCAGACCTAGCTCGCCAGTTAACTATCGCGTTACAAATGTTGATGCCCCAACTGACCGACGCTGCCGCGTAACAGAGATCGTGCACGCTTCCCGCCTGAAGCCCTTTCATCTCCGTTCCAAGATCTAATGCGTGGCCAGGCTGGCCGCTTGATGATGATGATGATGATGTACCTCCGTTATGGCTCGCACCCACTAAGGGGGATAGGCCAAGAATCAGGCGGCAGTGGGAATGCTAAAGAAAATTCATATTTTAAAACAAGAAAACAAGAAATGCCAAGTAAAAGACAAAAAAGACAGATGTCGCACTAACCAGATTAGCACGCGAGCGAGCAGTCAGACTGACTGAAAAAGGTGAAAGTGAAGAATTGTTACAATCAGAGGGAGGTAATATTAACAAAACAATTTGGAGAAATCAATTTAGGTGATATGAATGCATCTGATGTGTAGAATACAAATACAATAATTAGCAGGGTAATCGTTTTGTTTCAGTTAAGAAATTAAATACTGCGCAACACACGTCTCTGTGACTATAGCCTAGTGCTGAAGCCCCCAATGATAACAATACTGGTATGTTTAAACCTAATCCAATTTTGTAAAGTGGAGCTTCCAGTAATAATTTTCTGTGGCGTGAATAGCGTCTGCATGATAAAAAGTAATGTTCTATTGATTCAATTTCCTTACAGTTGTGACATAGAGGGGACATCGTGAGACCAGCTCTATGTAAATAAAAATTCAATTGCGGGATGCGACAGCGTAGTCTGGTGTAAGTAACTTCCAACTGCCGAGAAGTGCACCACTGTTTATTCCAGCAAAAACCTAGATGCTGAAAGTCTGTAGATGGTTTCAGCGGTAAGTTGCTTAAATCATTTTGCAAACAAAATTTTCTGTATCTCGATGCAGTGACGTAAGAAGTATCCGGTAAAACAGGGATCAAAGGCCCACTTAGAGACGTTCTTGCTAATAAATCGGCCATTTCGTTTAGATATAAACCGCGGTGTCCAGGAACCCACAGCAAGTAATTTTTTGTAAACTTTTAGGGACTAAATTGTGAAACAAGCTAAGGAGAGCTGCATTCGTTTCCGTGGAAAGCGACACACATACCGATAGAGAATCTGTAACTACGACAGCTGTTGATTGATTTGCAGGAAGTTTACGTAGCGCTAGGACAATGGCTGGCCGCTTCCGTCCACGGGGGAAATTAATGTAAGCATTTACGCGGACTTCATCTTCATCTGTACAAAGCCATCAGCAATCATCGGCTAGTGTTCGTGTTGGTGTCGGCATCATGTTTCCTTCTTGGAATAAAGCATCGTCTCGACCATGGTATTGCAATATATATATATAAGGTAATATTTTGACAGTGCAGACACTTTAAAAGCCTGTCTTGGGATATGCGCCGTCGAGTTTATAGTGAAAACACTGCTCCATTTACTTTTCTAGCAAAACATCGTTTTATTCTTTAAAGCGCACAAATCTCTGAACCGCCAAAGTATTTTGTTGCACGCTTCGGGAACTAATATCTCGAAACTGCGTTCATTGTGACAATTCGTTCCAAGTGTATACAGCATTGCGAACCCAGCGGCTACAATTCTCAAATTGGAATATATGTCGTAAAGTGATTAATTAAAAACTTATTGCTGCAATTATGTGTATTTCTACATTATTCTTTTCGATTTCTCGCGCATGTCCACATCTTCCACTAATCCAGTGCAAGGGCTGGAATTGTGCCATCTACGACGGAGATTTTTCAACATTCTAGGTAGTCTAACAAACCTATATATATATATATATATATATATATATATATAGCATGTCATGAAATCAAGGAGACAGAGACACAGCACTCGTTCTCCCTTCGTCGTCTTCGCCAACGCCCACCTTGCGAGCGCCCACGGCCAAGTTTACTTCGTCTTTACTCTCGGCCGCGTTGCAAGTTTCTGGCGCGCTTGCAACCAAGCAACTTGTCCAGGGAGTCAGGTCGTCGATGGTGAGCCGTCCAGCGCGCAACCAGCTTATCTGGCGGGAGGCACTGACTGTTGCACGCTGGTCGCAGGTTTCGCCGACGATTATCCCGCCGCAGATAGACACGTATCGCAAGATATTCTCTACAATGCACAGCTGCTCTGCTCAGCTGTTGCGTGCGTTTTTGTACTGTTGCCGCTGGCTGATCAAGTCTCACCGATGTGCTCGAATACGCTGAGCTCGACGAAATACCAACTGCTGCTGATTCGCTCGAAGGTTGTATAAGGGTAGTCCGCTTTGAAGCCGACGGTTGCTTGTGCATCTGCTTCCTTGCGTTTCCCTTGCGGTCTCTTGCGATGCTACCTTGCAATGGGCTCTTGAGCGTCTTCCGGCCTATTGTGCGTCGCGTGCGTCTTTCGTGTCTTTCGCGTACGGGTAGGTCTTCGATGAGGTTGGCGTCAGCCATGTTACTTGCCTTCGTTTCTTTCAGCGAGGCCTTACTCAGTGCGGGGCCAACAGCGACGCATTCGGCAAATGACTGCGTTGAAATGCTAGCATCTGGTGGGGTCGGACGGTTCTGCCTGCTGCGATCCGGGTACATATCTGGTTCCTGGAGAGCTAGCTGTTCAAGTACAGAAGGAGCCAGTGCCTCCATGTGCTCCGGCATTGATGAATGAAGCGGCTTCCGAGCATCACTGGGTTGCAGCCGCCGTACGTCGGCTGGTGTAGACTGCCAAATCGAAGCAGCAGTGGTGCTCTGTTGCGTGTTTAGAGGATGTGGTGGAGCTGATAGGGTAGGTTGAGGATTAGGTTGAGGGTAGGTTGAGGAGCGGTAGTAGCCATGGGCATCCCACCGTCTGGATTGAAGCCGACGGCGGCACCCGGTGGGCCGGCGCCTACGGCGAGGCAGCCTGCAGGTCTCCCTGTCGAGGCGTTGCTGGGCACACCTGCCGCAGGATCGAAGCGGTAGCTATCGGGAGCGTCGTGCGAAGAACTGCAGGCATAAGGAAGCGGGCCGAAAGCAGCCATCAGATCTGCACTACATTCAGGCCACGACCCCTGTTTGATGGTTGCGTAGTTGTCTCATGCCTTGGCGGCACCACACACTCGTTTCGCTGCAACAAGCCATCTTGTGTGGTCTGGCCAGGCATGACGATTAACCAAGGCATTGATGTTGCGACCCCAAAAGATGACGTCGTCTTGAAAGCCGCGAAACGTCGGTATTTCCACGAAAGCCGGCTTCAGGGAAGCGTGGACGGTGTTCCCAGGCAGGACACAACCGCTGACGGACGCGAAAGCGGTTGTCATAACCTGGAGCTGTTGTGTCAGCTCGGCGATGGCGTAGACGAGGTTATCCGAACATCCCTCTCCTACAGCCACCAAGGAGCCTTGGACGCCGTCCCCAGATGATGCAACGGCGACTTGCGACGGTGGTATGGTGGCGGTCTCCATACCCGAGGTAGCTTGAACCGCGTTCCTGGGAAGGTGAGACCCGGCACGCCGAAGAAACGTGCGAGAACACTTCAGGCTGGAACGTCTTAAAGCAGGTTCATTGTAGACTGCGCCATTGTAAAGGATCAGAGGAGACAGAGACACAGCACCCGTTCACTGGTTTGGTTTGGTTTCGTGCCTATAGATATAGCACAACCCACTACAGGGGATTGGCCATGAATCGGGCAGCAGTGGGTAGAAAAAAGATGAATACTTAAATAGGATTTTCTTACATAAGAATGGGATAATAAATTAATTCTAATCATTATTATTAATTTTCGTGCTATAGTATCTTAAAATTTGTAATTATCATTTTTGTTTGCTGTGGAAAATAAAACAGTAAAATTAGCATGACAGTCTCCTTGTTTCCATTACAAAATTAAATATGGCATCACATACGTTACTTTTGCAGTGTCAAAGTGCCGACGCCCCTAGAGACAGAATGATAGGTAGCGTAATGGCTAATCCAAGTTGGCGGAGGGCACCTTCTAAAAGTCGTTGTCTATGCGCGGTGAAACTACGACACTCTAAAAAGAAGTGATCCACAGTTTCGGGTTCATTACAATACAAACATAAAGGAGCAGGTGCCAAACTAGAACTATGGGAATATAAATTAATCCTTGGTTTTCGGCAACGCCATTCGCGTAAATGAAACTTAAAATTTTCTTGTTGAACACCATCTGCTGTGTCAAGAAAATCTAAGGTGCTGAAAATCAGTGTTATTAATACACATGATTTGGCGTATTCTTCTTGGACGGAAAATATTTTTAATCTTGCAGAAATGACGTATCTTAAGGTCTTAGGATCCTCAGTACCGGGCCTTTAAGAGATGCCGCTGCTAGTGCGTTTGCTGACTCTTTTATAATGAGCCCCACGTGCCCTGGCACCCACACCAGATGGATGAGGCGTAAATGTTGGGGGATGGATGAGTGAAATTCTTGGAAGTTGATAAATGAATTCGGGGCTCTGATAAAGCCGAGCAAACTGAGAAGGAGTCGGTTAAGATTACAGCTGAATAAATAGATGTGGGATGTTTTCGTAGAGCTAGGATGATCGCCAATAACTCTGCCTGAAATATTGGCGTGAAGTCGGGTAGTCGAAGAGAGAAAGACCAATTTAATGATGCCGAAAAAATGTCCACTCCTGTCTTCTCTTCACTGACAGAAGCATCTGGGGCTATTACTGTATTTATTTGGAGGTTCTCGAGGTGGTCATCTAACAAACCTTTTAGGTATCGAATAGGCAAGAGGTTAGCCTTATTAGGAAATATATCATCGAATTCGACGCTTACTGTCGCAACAGGTAAATTTTGATAAGCCACATCACGGATTGATATTTGTAATGGCTCTAATAGCTTCTGCACAAAAACTACCTGGGGAAAATGCAGTCTGGACCAATGATTCTCAAAGAATGCAGCCGGTTCTTGAATAAACATGTAGTAGGAGCGTCTCTAGGGAGAATCATAGAGGTTGAGTAATGTTTGGACTGCCAGTATACGAAATCAAGTTTGAAGAGAAAGTAGGTGTGTTTCATGATAAATAATATTATTGGCTACAAATTTTGAAAGGCCGAGACATAGACGTAGGGATTCGCGTTCTAAAAGAACTAGAGGGCGGAACTTATAAGTAGGACCTCTTGAATATAACAGACATCTAAACTCTAGAATGGGGCGTGCATACATACAATAAATCATCAGCAAGGTCCCCCTGCGCATTCCAAAACGTTTGCTGCTGACTGTTCGTAATAAACCAACAGCGCGTGCTCCTTTAGATGCGATGTAATCTATGTGTGTCTGCCAATTAAGATTTTCTGTGTAAATCATTCCCAGATATTGTAAAGATTTTACCTGCGGAATAATCTCCTGGTCATACGACAGTGTTATTCGGATAGGAAACGTTAAGGGGAAAACAATGATTGCACTTTTGATGACATTTATCTTCATTTTTATTCCTTTTAGTCAAATTTCAATCTGATTCAAATACGACTGCAATGTTTTATATAGGCTATGTATATCATTTGATACGGAGAGAAATGCACCATCATCAGCGTATACATAAACCTGAACGTCATGATGTGTCGAGATGTGATTTAGTAAAATATTAAATATTACGGGGGAAAGTACTGCACCTTGAGGAACGCCCATTGTCTGTTTGTAACTGTGAGAAGAAACATAGTTTTGGTAGCAATAAAATGTTCGTCCGCTTAGAAAATTTCGAATCCATGCAATTATATACTGTGGGAGATTCACAGTTTCGAGTCTGTTGATTAAGGTACTGTGGTCGACACTGTCATAAGCCTTCGCAATGTCTAATGTCACTAAGGCGGCGTACTGGTTGTTACGGCAAGCGAGTTGAATTCGACTCTCCAAGTCAACATGGGCATACAAAATTGAGCAGCCGGGCCTGCATCCTATTTGAGAGTCACTTTATATTTGGTTCTCGCTTATCCACCTATCGATGTGACCATACAGAATTCTCTCGATTAACTTTACGAGATTTGAGGTAAGAGAAATAGGTCTAATGTTGTCTATTGTTTATCCATCGCCCGGCTGTTTGAGTAGCGGAATTTTTTGGCAATCTTCCAATCTGGATGAATCCAGGTATTTTAATAGAAAAATTTATAAGAATAAGCAAATCCTGGGGACACAGTTTGAATAATAATTTTATCATTGCTGTAGTTATGCCAACAGGATCTGGGGCTGAAGCTGGCAGTACCTTTACCACTCTCATTAATTCTTCTAATGTGCTCTGCTCTGTAATCATTAGCTGGTTCAGGCGCTGATATATGATAGAGGCGAACTGATGTGAGTAGACGTTCTAAGCCCTTTGCACTCTCCTCCAGTGACTGTAGCAATTCAGTGGAAGTTAAGCTAACAGACTCTACATTTATTGGGGCTGAAACAATCTTTTTAGACCGTAGAAACCTAAATAGCGCTTTTTTATTACTAGATGGCGATAGGTAACTGTAATGTTTGGTGTTATAATTTTCTTTCGCTTTATCAACTGTTTCCCTGAATGTTGCTGCAACAAATTTATAGTCATGCCAATTACGTGGACATTGGTAATAAGGTAATTTTCTCCAGGCGGCCTTCCTTCTTCTATAATCGCGTTCACAGTCCGGAATCCACCATGGTGATTAAGTACCCATTTAGTTGATTGCATACTGAACCTGGATTTTTTATAACTGTCACTTTTCATTTGACACAAAATAACTGCCTTAACTTCATCATTTAGGCCAACCTGTCTATTTAAAGCTGATCGCAGTGAATCTTGAAATTTAGTATAATTAACATAAGTGCGTACATGCTTTTCGACCAAATTATTTGGGCACATGATTTCAAAAATTATTCGAAGATGGTCGCTATATGTGGCCGAGGTGATAGCAGACCAGGAAAAAATTACACAACCCGCGGCTGGAAAAAGATAAGTCTTACACCGAACGCGATTTGCCAGATACATAAGGTTGGAGTTCTCGAATTTACAGAATTAGATTATTTGACGAAACCCAATCTAACACTCGTTTACCACAAGAGTCGGACCGATAACCCAACGTTACGTGAGGGGATATAAAATCACCAGCTGTGATTATATCCTATCTGCAGGCTGCAACCACGGCATCAAGAGAACCTGTATTGAGAACTCCTGTAGGAAAATAAACATTGACTATAGAAAATGGGGCGCATCCAGGAAGCTTTACATCCAATGCTAGAATCTCACTTTCAGCGGAGAATGACTGGTGACTAATCATATCTCTATGACAAATTTTTGTTGAGATGAAAAATGCTAATCCCCCTCTGCGAGAAGGGCGATCTAGACAAAAACTGCGATAATTTTTTTAATGAAAACTCTTTTTCTGTGCATAACAAAGTTTCTTGCAAAATAATCAAACCAGGAGAAAGTTCTTCACAAAGATAAAACAGATCTGCGGCTGCAGCAAAAATGGAACGACAGTTCCACTGCAGCACTTTCAAGCTTCCTATTTTGACGATATTCCGGTAGTAATAACTGACGTCGGTAGAATGTTATCCTTTAGGAAATTATCCTTTGATAAGCTGTCATTTTGAATCTTTTCAGCTTGTATTTTATGGAGGGTAGGAGCCCTCGGGGAGTATGGAGAAGCACGACGCTTACGCGTTCGAGCATCCAGATCCATGTTCTCAATGGTATCTGAAGCGGATTCATGACTGTTAAAGCTGTCATGTTCTACATGAGTAGCGGGAGCTTGAGTGTCATCAGTACTGCGAGGCGAGGCATCTGCCCATAGGTGTTTCTCTATATTCTCCTCAGAAACTGTAATTCCAGAATTAACACTTGGACGCGCAGTAACATGCAAAAGTTGCGAGAACTCAGAAGTGAGAACTTGCCAAATAGTTTCTGAAAGGTTTGTAAATAAACTGGCAAGCGCTTTAGCCATAGCTTTCTCTACAGCAGTAGCTACAACATCACCAAGAGATGCGTCCATGCATTCGGAATGACGAGCAGTGGCTTCAGCATAACCACATGATTTCTCTAATGCAAGTGCACGAGCTTCATGACGCGAACACCGTTTCCGTTCTATAATTTGTAGAATTTCAAGCTCTTGGTCTCTCGCAGGGCATTTCGTGTAGTCTGCAGGGTGAGAACCTTTACACAAACAGCATCGTTCACTCTGAGAGTAACACGTTTTTCCATCGTGGCCTTCGCCGCAAAAACAGCACACAAGATCTGACCTACATCCCTTACTACTTTGACTATATCGCCAACACTGAACGCATTGTACTGGGCGGGTAGAAAGCGCTTCCACCCTGTATAATAAGGGCCACGCCTTGATCTCTGACGGCCTAGTTGTGCCTGCAAAGGTAACAATGACCGACTGTGTGGGGAATCTTTAATTCTCAGAAACGCGTGAACATCGGTAGACTGAGACGGCACCTGCCTAGAAGAACATCTGCAGGACCTCGCCAGCACACAGACTCGCGTCGACTCCACGAACTAGCCCCTTAACGCAAGCTAGATGACACAATAAGAGGAAAGTACTAAACAAAACTAAAGCCAAAACCGTTCACTTGTTGTTGTTGCCTCAAAACAGGGCTCGTACCCACGAGGGGGATTGGCCACACTGGATAAATTAAGACATACACACAACAACGTACCAAAGGTGTAAAGGCGAATAATCAAAATGGATATTTGGGCAACTAACTCCTAACACAGATTTTTAGAGGGCCTATACATAAACTAACGTGGCCGGCTGTTCTATTCTTCCTTCGTCGTCTTCCCGAGCGCCCGCCTTGCGAGCGCCCGCGGCCAAGTTCACTTCGTCTTTACAATATATATATATATATATATATATATATATATATATATATATATATATTCATACAGGGTGATAATTTTTTGTACTCAGATTTAGGTGCACGTTAAGAACAGCAGGTGGTAGAAATTTTCCGCAGTCCCCCACTACGGCGTGGCTCATCATCAGATCGTGGTTTTGGTACGTACGACGACATAATTAAATTTTTTAGGGTGATAATTTGTCTTATTCATAGAATTTACAAAATATCTTCTTGCAGATAACGTAATTCTAGTCCTTGATCTGGATTATTCAGACAGGCGGACATTACTTGCACCAGCAATCGCAACACATATTCAACTAATTCACAAAAATTCACTAATTATCTTTTCAATTAATTACTTTACGGCCCATATTGCAATTTACGAACGAAGCGTAGCCGCTGAGTTTGCAAAGCATACCCACTTGAAGTAAATTTCCAGAAAAACGCCAGTTTGGAAATATGCGCCATCAAACTTGCCGTAAAAAGGCACTTTTGTTCCACTTAATTAACAAAACGCTATTTTATGCACTGAAGCACAAAAGTAACTGGAAGGCCCATGTATTTCGTTCCGCACTTTGGGAAATATCATCTTCCAGTTACTTCCAGGTTCCAGTATCAGGCGCGCACAGTTTGAACAAGAGTATCAGGGTTTCCTTTTGGCTTTTTTGATATTGGGCATTCTTACTTTTCCGTACATAGTTGTGCAGTGACTTGGTACGTCTTTCTTGCACCAAACTTCAGTTTAAAGCCTTTATCCTTGTCCTACGAGCACTAGAAGGCCTCAAATTGTCCAATTTAAGAGACGAACGTGGTAAGATACTCGATTCCCGAAAACCCCAAATCAATATGAAGTCGCCAAGAAGACCTTTTCCTCTAACATGAATTTGGATCTGTAATAAAGACTTATCGCGACCATGTGAAGGAAAAGTCGTGAAGTCTTGAAAATGTCTTGGCATGTAGACTATGGAATCTCCAAGGTAATACACTAGACAGGAATTCCTGATACTAAAAAAAATTCATGGCGAAAATTTAACCTTGGCCGTCCCAGGCACAGAAACAGGGCTTGATGTTCAAAAATGCCATATATAGGCATTAATTTCTTAGGCAGAGCTACCCAGACTTTACAACACACCCGAAATGAAATATAGAACGCACATACTTTTTATATGTCATCAACCGAGTGTCCCTACCTGTATATATATATATATATATATATATATATATATACCGAGACATACATACAGGGTGATAATTTCTTAAGATTTCTAGAATTTTTAAAAATAGCCTCTTGCAGATAACGTATTTCCAATCCTTGAGCTGGATTATTCAAAGAGGCGGACATTACGTGCACGAGCAATCGAAACACATATTCAACTAACAAAATTCACTAATGATCTTTTGAATTAATTACTTTACGGCCCATATTGCAATTTTCGAATTGTAGCCGCTGAGTTTGCAAAGCAAATCCACTTGAAATGAACTTCCAGAATGGCACAAGTTTGGAAATATGCGCCTTCAAACTGGCCGTAAAAGGCACTGTTGTTCCACTTTATTAACAAAACGCTATCTTATGCACTGAAGCACAAAAGTAACTGGAAGGCCCATGTATATCGTTCCACACTTTGGCAAATATTATGTTCCGCTTTGTTCCAGGTTTCAGATTTGGCATGCACAACAAGAGCATCGGGGTTTCATTTTGGTCTTTTTTATATTCGGCATTCTTACATTTCGGTACGTAGCTGTGCACCGACTCGGTACGTCTTTCTTGTACCAAACTTCACTTTAACGCCGTTATGGTTGCCCTACGAGCACTAGAAGGCCACAACTTGTCTAATTTACGGGACGAACGTGGTTAGGTACCAAGATCCCCAAAACGCTAAATCAATATGAAGTCGCCGAAGAAGACCTTCTCCTATAAAACGACTTTCGATCAGTAATGAGGACTTATTGCGACCATGTGAGGGAAAAGTCCTGAAGTCTTGAAAATGTCTGGGCTGTTAGACTGTGGAATCTACAAGGTAATACTCTAGTCAGTACATTGCTGATACAAAAAAAAATTCATGGCGACAATTGAACCTTGGCAGTCCCAGGCACAGACGCAGGGCTTCGTGTTCAATTAGGCAGAGCTACCAGGCATTACAACGCACCCGAATTGAAATATAGAACACATAAACATTTTATATGTCATCAAGCGAGCGTGCCTACCTAACTCATACCATGGATTGCTCAGCTTGCGCAGCATTCTTAATGTACGCTTTGCCATAAGCACGATATGCTCAGTCAAAAGACGCCAGCTGAGATTTACATCACAGGTGACACCGAGATATCCATGAAATTTAACCTGGGGATTGGATTCGCGATCTTCAGATAGTTAAAGCAAAACAGCATCTGTTAGATGATTATACTTTTATGTCATGTTAATAGTCTACAGCCATTATTCAATCATACATACATATATCTGCAAAATCAGAAGTGAACTCAAATGGCACTCAATAAGGTTGAAGATGGGACTGTTCCATAAGGAACACTGCCAGTCTGTATTTAGACGAAGAAGGCCGAAGAAAAGAACGAAGAGAAGAAGGTCTGGGGAATCTGAGTATCTTACCACGTTCGTCTCTTAAATTAGACAATTTGAGGCCTTCTAGTGCTCGTAGGACAAGGAGAAAGGCTTTAAACTGAAGTTTGGTGCAAGAAATACGTACCCTTTCCTAAAGCACAGAAATTCTCGTCGCCTCAATAATTCGTCACCTCTGCTCAACTTCTTCGTTGTCAATCGATACATATAAGCTAGATAGATATCACTACCCACTAAAGGGGAACAGGTCGGTTCCGCTTACCAAGCAACTGCAATGGCCTGCATCAGGTATTGTTCGCAAAAAAAAACGGCTGCGATATTGCATACAAGTGAAAATTATCTCATAAGTAATTAAACTTACAATATAAAACTATGAACACGCATTGGTGCAAGTGAAATATTAGAACAGCCCTTTTCAAAAAAAAATCGCGAACACTAGAATATTTTGTTGTGGCCACAAAAAGATATAAAAATAAAACAATTCAATATGAAATTGGTTGAAACAAAGGAAGCTTTAAATTCAGAATTTAGAGTTTCAATATCATTCATTCTACGAAATAAATCGTGGTTGGCAGCGCAAACCTAGTCGCACGTCCCAAGAGTCGAGGCACCCAAGTATAGACTTCGTCACACGTGCTTTTTATGATGGGGCAAATCAGAACAAAGATGTCGGATTTGCTCGGAAGGCGAAGGTCCCCTTGGCCAACTTGGATAGGTCATTATCTTTCCTGTAATACTATCTCTTGTAGCGTGATCACTATGATACTAGAATAATTGAGCGTATGTGATGCCGTATCTAATTTTGTAAGTGAAACAAGGAGACGGCCATGTTGATTTATTGATGTTTTTCTTCCTCACCATGAAAATAACTACCTTAACTTCAAGTTTTAAAATATCATAGCCTGAAAATTGACGTTAATGATTAGTATTCATTTAATGCCTCATTCCTAATGTACAAAATACCATTTCAATTTTATTCCCTAGTTACCTACTTCCGCCCAATTCATGGCCGATCCTCCGTAGTGGGTTGAGCCATACTCATAGGTACCAAAGCCAACCAAACCTCAGGTAACGATGTCATCTTCATCTGGAACTGAGGAGAAGGCTTCCGACGTTAAAGGGCAGACAGTCCTGGGAAGAGGAGCTGGAAACCAAGACGAGCTCAGCGACGAGGTCTCAGAAGGCCGTGTGCAACTGACAAGTAGCTCCAGCTGTCGCAAAGTTCTTCAAGAAAGGGCGAAGCGCTCTCAAGGACATTCGGAACGTGCAGCGGAAGGCCGAGCCGACTCCACCGCCGTCAGGAGGGCCATGTGGTAGCGCCCCCGGCTCCCCCGATGCCATGGCTTGAGACGCATAGGAGCGTCTTCTCCGCCATCGCCAGGCGTTCATGGACCTGGGCGGAGGCCCTGGAGAGACCGGATAGGCCCATTAAGAACATCGAGGAGTACGAGGCAGTGGCCATCTAACTGAATGGTCAGCACGCAGCAAAATAAAAAATGCTCGTTCTCCGCTCCATCGTGTCTTCCTTCGCATGCGTCGTGAGTGCGCCAAAATTTTAGTTTAGTTAAGAAGAACGCTGCCATACGTATTTGATTCAAAACAGAACAAAGCCCCCTAATTTAAATATAGCATCTTGTGATCATTGATTAAATGTTCTACTACGCAGGCTCCTTGTTGCAAAATAATAATGTTAAGATGATAGTGGCCATATGCACGACGTCCTTTTTTTTTTCTGCATGCCACAATTTTCTCCTTACGCAGGTGCTGTCTAGTTGTGACAGCCATCAAACCATCAGTGAAGGCCACGCGCCAATGCCAAGAGATCAATGAGCACAAAAAGTCTTAAAGCGGTCCTAAAGCCTCTATTCGTAGTGAAACTCGTTTACATATACGGTTGGTAAATATAGGAACCGTAGTGAATAATAACAGTAAGGGTTACTATTAGCGCGGGCTCCTGGCAGATGACGTGCACTTCTTACAAGGCTCTGTGAATACTGCGGAAATTCACTGTACTCGAGCAATGCCATGCCGGCTGGTACAACTTTGCTATAGGCTGCTAAAAAGCAACAATTGCTCCTTCAGTCCATACGACCACTCAAGCGTGACAAAACATGTGTCCCATCGCTCTACATTAGTCTTTTTTTTATACCTGCCGTTCTTTCTCTCACACAGAGACTTAGCGGTATTACAGAGAAGGAGGTGTAGTGAATGTTTCGAAAGTTGCAAGAGAAGCACGAACAGCAACACAGAAGAGAAGAGCGTGAATGCCAGACAACGTTTCCCTCAAATCATTCTACAAGCGCAATACAACCTCAACGCAGTGCATAATTGTTTTAGCGGAAGGGCGAGTTTTCTGCACTAAATACATATGAAACTGCAAGTATACGTACACGACATCGAGAACCGTTCGGGTGAGTTTGGGAAAGCAGAAAATTAAGGCCGAAACTTTCTAACGGGAATTATCGTAAATGTACGCAGCTTGTGCTCGTCAATAGGACTGGCGTACACTACTGTTTGTCGAGCGCCGCTTTATACTGAGCGGCTTGGGTGTGACGCTATCTCTCCTCGGCCTTTACTAGCCGGATAAATTGCTTCTATAATACACAAAGCACTGCGCCGCACCCATCACGTGGCCCCGCTTGCGCATTTGTAGCGCTGCCATAACGATAAGAAGGATCAGGTTCCCCTAAGTGACCCTGCGACAGTACTCTTTGCCTAAAGCCTGTGTTCCGCTTCGATGAGAGATTAAATTCGTTATAGAAAATTATCGAGACCACTTTGGAACGTGAAACCTGCCTTTTCTATTCCTCGTGACGTATGGTTTATAAGGGACATTTCACCAACTCTTGGCACGCTAAAATAGTCCTTTTGAGGCTGACCAAAAAACCACCGCCGTACCGCGGTGTGAGTAGCCGTATAATTCTTCACAAATAAAATGCACGCTAAAAGTCTGTGAAATTACTTCACGTAGCACGATAAGCGGGGAGCGTCTGCCAGGAAACAAATTGTTGTCCTGTCCTTCCTTCATAAGTGCGCGATTCAGCTCTGGTGTTTTTTTAAGGTTTAGTTTGACTTGTGGTTATTATGCTCCTGTTTTGCCATTCTACAGGGAAGTTACAACTGTTTCGCGAGAATAAAGTATATCTTTTTTAAGCTGTGGTACTAGCTGGATATTGACATGTTAGAATCAAAGATGTAAGGCACGTTTGTTTAACGTCTGGGACAAATTTTGGGATTTCAAACAGTTTTTGAACTTCCGAAGATCAAGAATTGGGATGTTGCTGCTTAACTCACTGATATTTCCTTAACAAATGTTATTGTTACCGAAATCGCGGGCTAGTTGTGGTTGTGACAGCCTCTTTGGAGGCTGTCACATAACGTCCGTGACCGGTGGCCAATGTCACAACGAATTAACATACATGCCAGGTATTATTTCGGTGCATGCGGCAGTGAGCGGCTAAATTTCGTACAAAAGACAGCTGGCTCTCCCCGACGGCTTTCAAGGCTCACTTCTATTTTTCCGCGGTCTCTGATGTCATGGACGGCACGACAGCCTATAGGTGCGAGCCAATGGGTCATTGTTTATTACCATGACTTACTCCTGGGAAAAAACGCAAGCATGCACGCCCCTCCAACGTCCTAGCAAACGGGGAATCGGCGGTTATTAACGCGTCCCGACCTTCATGTGTCACCATACCTGTATCGCTGTCCGAAGCACCGAAATACACTAACTTGTCTGTACCGCTATCACAGTCTAAGTCTCAGGTTCCAAATTCGCAAAGCTTTTTATTCGGAAGTGTTCTTCGTCATTGGCCGGTCGCTTTTGACCTTGCATCCGGATCGAATATGTCTTGCATCCGGATCGGCAGAAATTCATTCTTAAGAACAATTTTAGCGTAAGAAGCCTTTCTGAATTCGGGCTCAGTTCTTAAAACTAAGGTTGCTAAGTGCTGTTATGCGTCGTCTGAGTTGTTTCCGGACTCCCATGGCCATTGAGCCAGCACGTTGGGTGAGAAATGAACGGAAAACGAGCGACTGTGCGCGGTGTGTAAAGGGTTACAGTTTTCAAAACCACTTCACTACGTGCCACAGACGTCAGAGCAGTGAACTAGATTCCATAGATAAGCAGAAAATGAACAAAACCCAGTGTGGTGGTCATCGTTTAGAGAAGCTGAATTGATGAGTGGGCTGAAAACCTATAGCATATTTAAATTACTTTTAGATCACAGTACATGTTATTGAGACAACATATTTACTTTGGTCATTTGCTTTTAGTGCCTCTTGAACCATTCGAAAATAATTATTCCTTTTAATTTCGACATCTAGCACACGACATTTTTTTCTTGCAGACTGCATGAGCCTTTCGTTCTCAGAAAGGAAAGGAAAACATACGACAATGTGGTACTTAACACTACATGTCGCGCCTAGTGCTCTTGAAGTAAAACAATCTTGCGCAATTTCCACACATTATCGCAATCGGTGTAAGCGAAGCTTTGACGAATCCTGACAAGGTGAAACGGCGCACTACGACAACAAACGCGCAGCCGATTTCAGCTACGAACGCCTCCCGTAACTCTCATCAGCCACAGTGACGTACCTTGAAGAGCAGGTAAGTTCTATTCAGGCCTGATATACTCGAACGACCACTTGTGATGCTTTCACTTCGCGAGATTTCCCGTGACTGCACGGTAGAAGCGCTGAAGCAGACGGCCGAAAGCATTCCTGGCACTACACGAAAATATTGACCTTATCACGGCGCAAGAAATGCAGTCAATCATACAGCCTTACATTCGGTGCCTAGTCGGGTGAAACCTCGTGAAAGTACAGTGGCTATAGTGGCTACAGTGGCAATGACAACTATAGTACAGTGGCTGGAGTAGCGACAGTTTCTACTCGACAAGACCACCGCTGACGACGACAGCCAATCGCAATGCGCTGGGAGATAGGCAAAGCAAGTTTCGATCTGAAAAAAAAAAAACGTTGCGCGATTTTCAGTCAGTGCTTTTAAGCAGCTCTTGCAGGTGGGCTGGTTGATTTGTGGAGTAGCGAGGACAGAAAATGATTGTTTTGTTACACCCGTGTATCGTGGATAACGCCTCATATAATGCAAGCAGCGCGATATTTAGGGATTAGGCTTTTTTATTTTTAAAAAGTGCTGAAGGTAACAACGCTCTGTAAGTAACACAGATTTATATATACATAAGCAGTCTGTACCTTTGAAACGAACATAAGCCCTAAGTTTAGAACTCACAAGCACAACTGACGTCAACGAAGCAGTTACAAATAGTAATGAAAACCTCACTGAGCCCTCACTCAGTGGATCCATGTATGTTCAACCTGACCATCGTAACTGGTATGATATTCTCCCATTGGTAACATTTGCATACAATACGTCTTTTCAATGGACCACCGGATACTCTCCGTTTTTCTGAGTATACGGCCACCACCCATTTCAACCTCATCACTCGACGTTTCTTTCTTCGCTGGACCCGTCAACGCTTCACCATTCATTTGCGACCAGTTTGTGTCTCGTCTTGTCCAATGTCGTCATCGCGCACATATGAACACTGAAGCAAGCCAAGACGATCACAAACATCGGTACGATACCTCTCACCGCATCGTTTCCTACTGCCCTTGTGACTATGAGTGAGTGAGTGAGTGAAATAACTTTTATTACAGGTCCGGCGAGGACGCGAACTCATCGCGCACCCGGCTAGTCCCACGTCGGGACCGGCAGGTCTAGCCCACCAGCCCGGTCGCGGGCACACCGGACAGCCAGGATTTGCTTGTCTAGAGCGGGGCTACGCAGAAGCGAGTCCCACTCATCCTTGCTGAACTTGGGGTATCTCGACCCGCACTCCCAGAGCATGTGTGCTAGAGTGGAGGTCTTCCCACAGGATGGGCAGGCGTCGTCGCGATATACGTCAGGGTAAACTTCGTGCAGAACGGCCAGACACGGATATGTGCCGGTCTGTAAAAGTCTAAGCGAAACAGCTTGCGCCCTATTAAATTTGGGGTGAGGGGGTGGAAAGACCCTTCTGGACATGTAGAAAAATTTTGTCACCTCGTTGTGAGTAGCGGGAGCATCCCTGTGGCCGTAGGGGGGAGGGGTGTCGGCTCTCCTTACAGAGGAAACGCGGTCGGTGAGGTAGCGCGCAGCCTCGTGAGCAGACTCATTGAGGTTCGGGGGAGCACCCTCGACCGACCCTACGTGAGCGGGAAACCAGTGAATCGAATGATGCGTGAGAGCATCCGGATTGGAGACGCTAAGAAGACGAGCAGCCTGCTCGGCGATGCGACCCTTCTGAAAAGCCCTAACTGCCGTTTTGGAATCGCTGTAGATCTCAGATCCACGACCGTCTAGCAGGGCGAGGGCGATGGCGGCTTGCTCGGCGACTTCGGGGTCTGAAGTGCGAATTGAAGCGCTATTGGAAAGCTTGCCGCTGGAGTCGACCACGACGACGGCAAAGGTCTTTCCATCGCTGTACTCCGCGGCGTCGACGAAGCGTGCTCTGATGCCTTGTTGATAGATCTGTTTCAGAATTGCTACTGCTCTCGCCTTGCGTCTGCCCATGTGAACGGGATGGACGTTTCGAGGCACGGGGGCCACTTCGAACTTGTCTCGAATGCACCTAGGGATCGGGGTACTGACCCTCGAAGATACCACAGGAGGGTAACCCAGCTCCTCGAGGATGCGTTTACCTGCCGCTGTGGTGGTCAGGCGAGCGAGTTGCGCACGTTCTTGGGCTTCGGCAATCTCCTCGGCGGTGTTGTGTACCCCCAGCTTGAGGAGATCTTCGGTATGGGTCCTAATGGGTAGCCCGAGAGCCCTTTTGACTACTTTGCGGATGAGAGCATTGAGCTTGTCTCGCTCCGCTCTGAGCCAGTTGTGCATAGAAATCGTGTACGTGAAGTGGCATAATACGAAGGCGTTGATAAGGGTGAGGAGATTGGCTTCCTTCATGCCTCTGTGTCTGTTTGCGATTCTGCTAACGAGGCGGAAGGCGTTGTCCGTCTTTGCGATGATCTTGCGGAGAGCCGTTCCGTTCCCGCCGTTGAATTCGACAAACATGCCCAGGACCCGAATGACGTCGACCCTGGGTATCACCCCTCCATCACAAGTGTGAAGACAGATGTTGCTTTCGGAGACTGGCTTCCAATCGTTCGGTCTTCTTCCCTTCTCTTTTCTGTAAAGCAGAAGCTCCGACTTGGCGGGGGAGCACCGAAGTCCGGTGGGGCGGAGATACTCCTCGATCACGTCGATCGCCTCCTGCATGGCTTCTTCGACTCTGCCCTCGCATCCCCCGGCGCACCAGATGGTAATGTCGTCGGCGTAGATGGTGTGCTTGACGTCCTCAACGCATGCCAACCTCTCGGAAAGACCAATCATACAGATGTTAAATAGTGTGGGGGAGATTACGGCGCCCTGAGGAGGGCCCCGTGCTCCGAGGGGCACATCTTCGGAGCGGAAGTCTCCAATGCGAAGATTGGCCTTCCTGTCCGTTAAAAAAGAGCTTACGTAGCTGTGGAATCTGGAACCGAGACCTATGTCTGAAATGGTCTTGACGATAAAGGCGTGGAGCACGTTGTCGAAAGCCTTCTCGAGGTCCAGACCGAGCAGAGCCTTGACGTCTCTGGAACGGCCGTCCACGATCTGATGCTTGATTAGTTTCATTGCATCCTGCGTCGAGAGTCCGGCGCGGAACCCGATCATGTTGTACGTGTAAACGTCGTTGTCTTCGAGGTACCCGTTGAGTCTGTTGAGGACGACGCGCTCCATGACCTTGCCGACGCAGGAGGTTAGAGAAATCGGCCTCAGGTTCTCGATGTTCGGGGCCTTGCCGGGCTTGGGAATCAGCACCGTGCAGGCCGACTTCCATTCTGCAGGAACCACGCCGCTCTTCCAGGACTCGTTGATCTTCTCGGTGAGAAAGACAATCGACGGGTCGTCGAGGTTTCTCAACATTCTGTTGGTGACTCCGTCCGGACCCGGCCCAGACTTGCGGTTGAGCGCGAAGATGGCCTGTCTGACCTCGGCAACGGAGAAGTCTTCGTCCAGCTCGGGGCGAGGAGGGCCTCGGTAGTCAGGGAGTTGGGTCGCCGGATCCCCGTCGCGCCGGATGGGCAGGTACTTCTGAATGAGCTTGGAGACGAGTACATCAACCGTGTGAGACCTGGTGGCTTCGTGAAGGGCACGGGCCAACGTATGCTTCTGATTTGACTTGGAGCCGCTTTCGTCGAGAAGGTGCTTCAGCATACCCCAGGACTTGCCATTGCGCATCTGTCCGTCAATGGATTCGCAGAGCTCGTCCCACTGCTGCTGGCGTGACTATGTGCTCCTATGGACGTG
The DNA here is from genome assembly GCF_013339745.2 of Dermacentor silvarum. Taxonomy (NCBI): domain Eukaryota; kingdom Metazoa; phylum Arthropoda; class Arachnida; order Ixodida; family Ixodidae; genus Dermacentor; species Dermacentor silvarum. Next base: position 438,064,031 of record NC_051154.1, read on the forward strand.
AGTACAAACACCTGGTTTATGTGAGAAGCTTTAGTTTAGATATATTGGCCCCTACAAAGTCATAGAGCAGACCTAGCTCGCCAGTTAACTATCGCGTTACAAATGTTGATGCCCCAACTGACCGACGCTGCCGCGTAACAGAGATCGTGCACGCTTCCCGCCTGAAGCCCTTTCATCTCCGTTCCAAGATCTAATGCGTGGCCAGGCTCGTGAAAGTGAAAATTGTTACAATCAGAGGGAGGTAATATTAACAAAACAATTTGGAGAAATCAATTTAGGTGATATGAATGCATCTGATGTGTAGAATACAAATACTAATTAGCAGGGTAATCGTTTTGTTTCAGTTAAGAAATTAAATACTGCGCAACACACGTCTCTGTGACTATAGCCTAGTGCTGAAGCCCCAATGATAACAATACTGGTATGTTTAAACCTAATCCATTTTGTAAAGTGGAGCTTCCAGTAATAATTTTCTGTGGCGTGAATAGCGTCTGCATGATAAAAAGTAATGTTCTATTGATTCAATTTCCTTACAGTTGTGACATAGAGGGGACATCGTGAGACCAGCTCTATGTAAATAAAAATTCAATTGCGGGATGCGACAGCGTAGTCTGGTGTAAGTAACTTCCAACTGCCGAGAAGTGCACCACTGTTCCAGCAAAAACCTAGATGCTGAAAGTCTGTAGATGGTTTCAGCGGTAAGTTGCTTCCTTCCGTCCACGGGGGAAATTAGTGTAAGCATTTACGCGGACTTCATCTTCATCTGTACAAAGCCATCAGCAATCATCGGCTAGTGTTCGTGTTGGTGTCGGCATCATGTTTCCTTTATGGAAGAAAGCATCGTCTCGACCATGGTATTGCAATATATATATATATATATATATGTATATATATATATATTTATATATAAGGTAATATTTTGACAGTGCAGACACTTTAAAAGCCTGTCTTGGGATATGCGCCGTCGAATTTATAGTGAGAACACTGCTCCATTTACTTTTCTAGCAAAACATCGTTTTATTCTTTAAAGCGCACAAATCTCTGAACCGCCAAAGTATTTTGTTGCACGCTTCGGGAACTAATATCTCGAAACTGCGTTCATCGTGACAATTCGTTCCAAGTGTATACAGCATTGCGAACCCAGCGGCTACAATTCTCAAATTGGAATATATGTCGTAAAGTGATTAATTAAAAACTTAATACTGCAATTATGTGTATTTCTACATTATTCTTTTCGATTTCTCGCGCATGTCCGCATCTTCCACTAATCCAGTGCAAGGGCTGGAATTGTGCCATCTACGACGGAGATTTTTCAACATTCTAGGTAGTCTAACAAACCTATATATATATATATATATATATATATATAGCATGTCATGAAATCAAGGAGGCAGAGACACAGCACCCGCTCTCCCTTCGTCGTCTTCTCCAGCGCCCACCTTGCGAGCGCCCACGGCCAAGTTTACTTCGTCTTTACTCTCGGCCGCGTTGCAAGTTTCTGGCGCGCTTGCAACCAAGCAACTTGTCCAGGGAGTCAGGTCGTCGATGGTGAGCCGTCCAGCGCACAGCCAGCTTCTCTGGCGGGAGGCACTGACTGTTGCACGCAGGTCGCATGTTTCGCCGACGATTATCCCGCCGCAGATAGACACGTATCGCAAGATATTCTCTACAATGCACAGCTGCTCTGCTCAGCTGTTGCGTGCGTTTTTGTACTGTTGCCGCTGGCTGATCGAGTCTCACCGATGTGCTCGAATACGCTGAACTCGACGAAATACCAACTGCTGCTGATTCGCTCGAAGGTTGTATAAGGGTAGTCCGCTTTGAAGCCTACGGTTGCTGTGCATCTGCTTCCTTGCGTTTCCCTTGCGGTCTCTTGCAATGGTACCTTGCAATGGGCTCTTGAGCGTCTTCCGGCCTATTGCGCGTCGCGTGCGTCTTTTGTGTCTTTCGCGTACGGGTAGGTCTTCGATGAGGTTGGCGTCAGCCATGTTACTTGCCTTCGTTTCTTTCAGCGAGGCCTTACTCAGTGCGGGGCCAACAGCGACGCATTCGGCAAATGACTGCGTTGAAATGCTAGCATCTGGTGGGCTCGGACGGTTCTGCCTGCTGCGATCCGGGTACATATCTGGTTCCTGGAGAGCTAGATGTTCAAGTACAGAAGGAGCCAGTGCCTCCATGTGCTCCGGCATTGATGAATGAAGTGGCTTCCGAGCATCACTGGGTTGCAGCCGCAGTACGTCGACTGGTGTAGACTGCCAAATCGAAGCAGCAGTGGTGCTCTGCTACGTGTTTAGAGGATGTGGTGGAGCTGATAGGGTAGGTTGAGGATTAGGTTGAGGGTAGGTTGAGGAGCGGTAGTAGCCATGGGCATCCCACCGTCTGGATTGAAGCCGACGGCGGCACTCGGTGGGCCGGCGCCTACGGCGAGGCAGCCTGCAGGTCTCCCTGTCGAGGCGTTGCTGGGCACACCTGCCGCAGGATCGAAGCGGTAGCTATCGGGAGCGTCGTGCGAAGAACTGCAGGCATAAGGAAGCGGGCCGAAAGCAGCCATCAGATCTGCACTACATTCAGGCCACGACCCCTGTTTGATGGTTGCGTAGTTGTCCCATGCCTTGGCGGCACCACAAACTCGTTTCGCTGCAACAAGCCATCTTGTGTGGTCTGGCCAGGCATGACGATTAACCAAGGCATTGATGTTGCGACCCCAAAAGATGACGTCGTCTTGAAAGCCGCGAAACGTCGGTATTTCCACGAAAGCCGGCTTCAGTGAAGCGTGGACGGTGTTCCCAGGCAGGACACAACCGCTGACGGACGCGAAAGCGGTTGTCATAACCTGGAGCTGTTGTGTCAGCTCGGCGATGGCGTAGACGAGGTTATCCGAACATCCCTCTCCTACAGCCACCAAGGAGCCTTGGACGCCGTCCCCAGATGATGCAACGGCAACTTGCGACGGTGGTATGGTGGCGGTCTCCATACCCGAGGAAGCTTGAACCGCGTTCCTGGGAAGGTGAGACCCGGCACGCCGAAGAAACGTGCGAGAACACTTCAGGCTGGAACGTCTTAAAGCAGGTTCATTGTAGACTGCGCCATTGTAAAGGATCAGAGGAGACAGAGACACAGCACCCGTTCACTGGTTTGGTTTGGTTTCGTGCCTATAGATATAGCACAACCCACTACAGGGGATTGGCCATGAATCGGGCAGCAGTGGGTAGAAAAAAGATGAATACTTAAATAGGATTTTCTTACATAAGAATGGGATAATAAATTAATTCTAATCATTATTATTAATTTTCGTGCTATAGTATCTTAAAATTTGTAATTAATATTTTTGTTTGCTGTGGAAAATAAAACAGTAAAATTAGCATGACAGTCTCCTTGTTTCCATTACAAAATTAAATATGGCATCACATACGTTACTTTTGCAGTGTCAAAGTGCCGACGCCCCTAGAGACAGAATGATAGGTAGCGTAATGGCTAATCCAAGTTGGCGGAGGGCACCTTCTAAAAGTCGTTGTCTATGCGCGGTGAAACTACGACACTCTAAAAAGAAGTGATCCACAGTTTCGGGTTCATTACAATACAAACATAAAGGAGAAGGTGCCAAACTAGAACTATGGGAATAGAAATTAATCCTTGGTTTTCGGCAACGCCATTCGCGTAAATGAAACTTAAAATTTTCTTGTTGAACACCATCTGCTGTGTCAAGAAAATCTAAGGTGCTGAAAATCAGTGTTATTAATACACATGATTTGGCGTGTTCTTCTTGGACGGAAAATATTTTTAATCTTGCAGAAATGACGTATGCTTAAGGTCTTAGGATCCTCAGTACCGGGCCTTTAAGAGATGCCGCTGCTAGTGCGTTTGCTGACTCTTTTAAAATGAGCCCCACGTGCCCTGGCACCCACACCAGATGGATGAGGCGTAAATGTTGGGGGATGGATGAGTGAAATTCTTGGAAGTTGATAAATGAATTCGGCTCTGATAAAGCCGAGCAAACAGAGAAGGAGTCGGTTAAGATTACAGCTGAATAAATAGATGTGGGATGTTTTCGTAGAGCTAGGATGATCGCCAATAACTCTGCCTGAAATATTGGCGTGAAGTCGGGTAGTCGAAGAGAGAAAGACCAATTTAATGATGCCGAAAAAATGTCCACTCCTGTCTTCTCTTCACTGACAGAAGCATCTGGGGCTATTACTGTATTTATTGGAGGTTCTCGAGGTGGTCATCTAACAAACCTTTAGGTATCGAATAGGCAAGAGGTTAGCCTATTGGGAAATATATCGAATTCGACGCTTACTGTCGCAACAGGTAAATTTTGATAAGCCACATCACGGATTGATATTTGTAATGGCTCTAATAGCTTCTGCACAAAAACTACCTGGGGACAATGCAGTCTGGACCAATGATTCTCAAAGAATGCAGCCGGTTCTTGAATAAACATGTAGTAGGAGCGTCTCTAGGGAGAATCATAGAGGTTGAGTAATGTTTGGACTGCCAGTATACGAAATCAAGTTTGAAGAGAAAGTAGGGTGTTTCATGATAAATAATATTATTGGCTATAATTTTGGAAGGCCGAGACATAGACGTAGGGATTCGCGTTCTAAAAGAACTAGAGGGCGGAACTTATAAGTAGGACCTCTTGAATATAACAGACATCTAAACTCTAGAATGGGGCGTGCATACATACAATAAATCATCAGCAAGGTCCCCCTGCGCATTCCAAAACGTTTGCTGCTGACTGTTCGTAATAACCCACAGTGCGTGCTTCTTTAGATGCGATGTAATCTATGTGTGTCTGCCAATTAAGATTTTCTGTGTAAATCATTCCCAGATATTGTAAAGATTTTACCTGCGGAATAATCTCCTGGTCATACGACAGTGTTATTCGGATAGGAAACGTTAGGGGAAAACAATGATTGCACTTTTGATGACATTTATCTTCATTTTTTTCCTTTTAGTCAAATTTCAATCTGATTCAAATACGACTGCAATGTTTTATATAGGCTATGTATATCATTTGATACGGAGAGAAATGCACTATCATCAGCGTATACATAACCTGAACGTCATGATGTGTCGAGATGTGATTTAGTAAAAATTAAATATTACGGGGGAAAGTACTGCACCTTGAGGAACGCCCATTGTCTGTTTTTAACTGTGAGAAGAAACATAGTTTTGGTAGCAATAAAATGTTCGTCCGCTTAGAAAATTTCGAATCCATGCATTATACTACTGGGAGATTCACAGTTTCGAGTCTGTTGATTAAGGTACTGTGGTCGACACTGTCATAAGCCTTCGCAATGTCTAATGTCACTAAGGCGGCGTACTGGTTGTTACGGCAAGCGAGCTGAATTCGACTCTCCAAGTCAACATGGGCATACAAAATTGAGCAGCCGGC
>NC_051154.1:438069528-438227364 GCF_013339745.2 Dermacentor silvarum
AAAAACTGAATATCTTCGTACCTGTAGCAAAGCAAGTAAAACTGTATACTAAATATTTTAGCATATTCTAGTCGAAGCCCAAATGCAATACCAGGCACATTTTGAGCTGGGGATATATTCAGCTTTTCTCAGACTTCAGTCCCGGCTTATTTTGTCACCGGGTGTACATTCTGCATGCCGCTTGAGAGTCGGAGATAACCAGTGCCGAGTGCCGGCGCTGTCGCTGTGTTTGATTGCCATCGCGATTGCTGAGGCTTCGGCAGTGGCTGTGCAAGTTGTTTTTATTGAGCCGTTATATCGGCTTTTTTCGCTGTGTGTTGCGAACTGCTATTATGAGTGTCCTCTGGTGGTCCGAGCGGAGTCTGTGTATTGGCATTCTTGATTGTTCCCAAAGCTTTTGATAAGTTGCTTCGCTCGGGATTGTCTTCTGCCTTTGTGGTATTCGGGATTCATGTTCTTTGGTATCGGTGTGGCTTGTATGTGCTTCCTGATGTGGCTTGGGTTCTGGTGGATTCGGTTACTGCAATAGTGCGGTCTCACCGGGTATCTTGAGTTCAGTCAGCAGTTGTTGTCCTGCTTCTGTGACATAAGGCGCTCCATCTGATTTATCAGAACTGCTGCCTTGACTCTATAAAGGCGTTGTAAACTCCTGTGTTTGTGTACTCTTTCATTTGAGGTGTTCAGGTAAATCCTAGTGCCGCTTTGTACGCGCCCCGTATGATCTGATCCCACCATCCTTGTTTCTGTGCGATTTAAATTTTGATAGGGTAGAGCGTATGTTATCCTGCTGACGATAAAGCTCTAACGAGTCGTATTGTTTTCGCTTTCGTGAAGGCCTCTGCTCTTTGTGATTCTTCCGATAGTCTTGCTATTTGCTTCATTGTCGTTTTTCAGGGTCGCGATAGTGTGATCGCTCACCTGTTTGCTTTGATCCAGAGGCCCAAGACACAAATCTTGTTCCTTTCTGGAAGCGTGCTGTTTTCTAGTTGAGGTGCAGGTTTGGCCTGTTACGGTAGTTTCGTCCATGGACTCTGATCATTCGGACTTTTCTGGTGCACAGGCCATGCCGTATTCTGCCACGAAGTGTTGGGCAGTGTTGATGGCTTCTTGCAGGGGCTTTCTTTTTGTAGCCTAACGAGCCTTTGCGCATGCATATGGTGATATCATCCGCATGGAGCGCGAATTTGAGATCTTGGATTTGATGTAACTTCTTGCTAATTGTTTCATGCTAATGGTAAACAATAATGCGAGAGTATATATAGCTCCCTGTGGATTCCTTTAATGGGGAGGTTTGGCTTGGGTGATCGTATATCTTCCAATACTATCGTGGCAGTCCTGCCAGTTAGGAAGATTTGACGTAGTCAATAGTTTTCTTTCCACACCCCATTTTTTCTAGGTCCACCATGATGAGCTTATGAGACAGTGTCGAATTCGCTCTTTAGGTCTAACGCCACCATGGACTAGTTTTCTTCTCCAGTCGCCACGTTGTTAATTATCTTCGTCTCCGAGTCTGAGAAAACGTCCTGTGTCGCAAGATGTTTGCGGAAGCCATACATGAATAGCGACAGGAGTTTCTATCTTTCAATATAATCGGTTAACCTCGTATCACTTTTTCAAACAGCTTCCCGAGACATGACGTAAGTGAGATTGGCCTCAGGTTTGAATAGTTTTTTTTTGTTTTCCCGGTTTAGGGATAAGGACTATGGTTGCTTCCTTCCATTGCTGTGGATCGTAGCAGTTTTTTTATATGTCCTTGTTGAAGTAGTCAACCAGTCGTACGAGTTGATCATTGCTGAGGTCGCGCAGCATTGCGTTAGTGATGCCGTCCTCTCCGGGTGCTGTGTTTCGTCTGAGGTCCTGTGCCGCTGCATATAGTTCCGCAACCGTAACGGGCGCATCTAGAGGATCGTTTGTTGGCCCTTTGTAGTTGAGAGATTCGATGCTATCACCCCCTGTTTTGATGTACTTGTCCCTGAGGGCTTGAATCAGTGCATCGCTGCTACTTTTGTATTCACCTACTGGGTGCGTATTGTTCTCGTTGTTGCCGTTTTTGTAGAGTCCGGGTCTATCATACTACGTAAGATAGCCCGTGTTTCAAGTAGTGGATAGCGTCCCTCTTAATTAATCGCAAAATTGAAGCCAATTTTCCGCTTGCAGCTGTCTGGCATACTCATTTGCTTGTTCCATTACGGTTGCTATTCTTTCCCTAAGTTTTCTGTTGAGTCTCTGGTTTTTCCAGTGCTTGGTTAAGCTGCGCCGTCCCTCCCACAGGTGCAGCAGGTGTGGCTAGACTACAGGGGGTTTCGCGTTAATTGATATGTTTCTTGTTGTGGCTTTGTGCGCGACTTTGAGTTCCTTTGCCCAGTTCTCGGCAGTGGTGGGGGGGGGGGGGGGGGTGCTGTTGACATTGGATATTTTCTGTACGCCGTCCAGTTAGTGACTTTCGCCTGCTTTGGTGCGCGTTTTAGCCGGGGTGTGGTCATTGAATAGCTCATAACATAGTGGTGACTACCCAGATTTTTGTCTAAATTCCTCCATTGTCCATCCGCTGTGTTTAGCGTGAAGGTTAGGTCGGGGTAGGTGCCCACGCACACGCTACTGCCTAGTCTAGTGGGTGTTAGTGGGAGGGTTGCTAGCTCTAGATCATATTAGTCTGTAATTTCTACCAGGCTTCTGCTTTGGGCGTTTCTCGCCGGTATCCCCAATTTTTGTGGGGAGCGTTGAAGTCGCCTAGGAGTACAAATTTGTCTTTTACTACAGGTGGCTGAGTGCGTATTGAAGAATATCCGCTAACTCTGGTCGACGTTCCCTGGGAGGGCTGTATATGTTGCAAATAAAGGTCTTCGCTCTCCCTTTCTTCGTTGTGTGTTTCAATGATTTGATGCTCTGTTGTGCATTGAGGGGCATAGTGTGTGCTGACCGCTATCCCTTTGTGCACTAATGTAGCAACCCGTGGGTATTGCCGATTCGTAACTGTGTAGTAATCCCTCAGCTTGACTGCCCCCTTCCTCATTTCTTGGAGGCATATAATATCAGGTTTGCTGATGGCCGAATCGATCTATATCTGTAGCGCTGCCGCTCTTCTTTCGAAAGAGCGGCAGTTCCAGTGCCACATCTCAGCGGTGTCTGCGGTTCTGGACGTTTTACTGGCCATTGTTGATCACACTTTCGACGTCCATCGAGTCCGAGATTATACCATTCTTGGCTTTTCTCGTCGACGGTGCGTTGGGGCTGCTATTCGCTCATTTACGTAGTGGCCTTTGCCGGGCTAGCGTTTCTTCTACGTATCCTTTAGGTCCCTGTAAATCAGCGTATAATTGTTGTTGGAAGTTTTGAATGCTTTTCATCTGTTGTACTAGGAGTTGTAGTGTTTTGTCCATAGAGGGCGTCACTTTCGTGTGTTCTTGTTGTTGTGACGCATGTGTGGGCTTTACTTGTACCGCCTTAGTTGTGAGTTGGCTTTTAAGTGTGGCGATTTCCAGTCTATGTTCTTCTAAACTTAGCTTGAGTTGTTTGTTTTCGAATACGATTTTTTTAGTATTCTGGGTTGGATGTTATGGGAGCCGTGGTAGAAACCATCCCCGCCCAGCTCACCTTGTTGTTGGTTGATTCCTTCCTACTTGTTGGAGTGGAAGATCTTTGCCTGGACGCTGTATCAGTGGGTTAGCGTTTGGAAGTGGGGTTTTCTGAAGAGTCAGAGTCCTTATCTCGTCTTCTTCGTCACTCTCTTGATCCAGATCGCTCTCGCCGTGGCGATGCCGCTTGTAGGTCTTCCTGTCGCCTTAATGGTGGCCAGTCGTCGTCTTCTGTATCGTACCAACGTGGCCTTGATGAAGATTCCTTGCTCGGAGCTTTGGATATTCTGAATGATGATTTCCTTGGTGTTTTGTTGTTCTGCTGCGGCTTTTTGAACCGTTTTTTGCAATCCTTCGAGCCGGCAAGATGCTCCTCTCCACAAGTGGTGCAGGTGGGTTTACATTCGTGCTCCAACTCTGGCTCTTTAGTGGCGTATCTGTTGCATACTGAGGTATCAGGTTGAGGGCACACGTCCGTCCTGTGGCCTGTTTGTATGCACGCTTTGCAGAATGGTACGATATTCTTGAATGGGTAACAGGGCATTTCTTCTCCCATGTATTAAACAAAGCGTGGTATCTTGGGGTCATAGAAAGTTATAACCGCTCTCTTTGATTCCCCGAGCATGTGCGCTCGTAGTATCTCCACTCCTTGCGTTCTGATGCCCAGGTTGGCTTGGAGTGTTTCCAAACTCCTGTGCGGTGTCAATCCGTGTACGACGCCTTTGTTTATCTTCTCCGGCCGTCACGTAAGCCTTTACTGTGTGTTGTTTGTCGTTGATAACGAGCGCCGTTATCTTCCTGACTATATCTGCTACCTTTTGTTTGGGGGTATATATGATAAAGATGTTTGATCCTGGCTTTAGTCGTAAAAGGAAGTGTTCCCCTCTCACCTTCCTTTGCGTGACATGATGACTGCTTCGGAGATCTGCAGTGCCGTCAACTCTTTCATTGGTAGCCTTTGATGGGGTCGGACTATTATTTTGAAGTCTTCCTTTGGTAATGGAGGTAGTCTGTTGGCTCGTGACTTTTTCTTCAACGATGGTTTCTTGGGTGGTCCGAGGTGCTGGATCGACGAGTCATAGCCACCCCCTGCTCCCGCGGTTTTCCTTCCAGCTCTTGCGAGAGCCTCCTTCTGGCGAATGATTAACACCGTTTGCCAGTCTCCTTTGTCCTCGTCTTGCTCGGCGCGTGTGGTAGGCGTATCGGTGTCGTGTGGGATGATGTCATCCCCTTCGTCGGTGTCTTGGCACTCCATTTGTTCCCGGTCCAAGTCCGAGAGCGCGGCTTGTGCTTTTAGTCGTTCGAGCGAGCTTGTAGCTTCAGTGTAGCTTAGTTCAGGCGCGTCCGTTGTAGCGTTCGCCGCCGTCGGCGTCGCAGCTCCGGCTGCCGCCCGCGTTGCCATCTGTCACGGCAGCGCGCCCGGCGTCTCCCGCGCAGCAGCCGACGCTGTAATCGGCCTAAGTGTTAGCAATCCGCACACGTGTGGCGGGCACGTCCTGGCCCGTCTTTACGAAAAGGCGAAGAGCTCACCGGTAACAGTGGTGTCTGCAGAGTCGTTAGATGTTCCCGAATCACGTATCCCGCACGAAATTCAGCACATCGTAGGAAAACTAGTCAAAAGATGGAAAATCGCGGAGCTCCATGCAGAGTCAACCGCTCTGCTCGGCTCCACCTAGGCGTCTCCGATGCTAAGTTTAATACCAGCCTGGCAACCGTGTTTGGTTTTGGCCCCCAATACACCGACGAGGACTTACTGAGAAGCTTTTACTCTGTTATTTCAGACCCTACAAGATCATCCGACGCAATGGCGCACTGGACCATGAGGTCGTGCTAGACAGTATTTTGCAATCACAGTGGCGCCTATCACGGTGTGAAATAGTCTATGTTGTGGGCCTTAAGCTGTTCTACCAGCACTAATGAACTTTTGGACTGTTGCTTTGTTACTTCTTTACTCAGTGTGCTTTTGTTTTTGCTCTCCTGTTATGTTTGTAGCATCGGGACAATGCAATTTAAGAGGGGGGCACGTAGAGACGGTCTTCAGCAGCGGCGCATGGGCGTGCACCATGTTTGATCACGTGATCACGCCGGCATGATTGGCCTTGTGATGAAGGTCAGTGAGGTGGCCTTACAGCTGTGGCGACGGTGCGCATAAGCGCACAGTGCGGCAAGCGCCGTTGTTTCGGGTCCACTGATGGGCAGCAGCTGGATCGACGACACAACGCTCTGGCCTTTGGTTCAATGATTGTTGAAGTGAACCATTGTTTTGTAATTTTAACGATGTATATCGCGCTGGAGTGCTCTGGCACTCGATCATTGTGCATGCACGTCCCTCCTTCACGCCAAGCTATGCAAGCTCATGAAGGCTTATTGTGCGCCGTTCCCGCCAGTTCGCTCGTCGATTAGTTTTTACAACGAAGCTGCCTGTGACTAGGAGATGGGGTTTTGTGGCGCCCGCACGGGAAAGCTATCATGATGAGCAATGGCTCGAGCGTTATCATCTTCTTCTAAAGGTGGCTTGTTGGTGCCCCTTTGCGCAACTGTGCTCGTGCCACCGCTCCCGCGTTCGTCATTGTCTTCTTCCACAGCTGGCGCCGTTTCCGCTGATCATTTCAGCGTAGAATTTCACCTCTCTTCTGTCGTCGTTTGCGGGGCTATGAGGCATTGCTTAAGGGGGTATAAGCCATTCATTGTCTTACATGACAGATAGATTTATTAGAGGTGATATGCGAGTGTGTGCGTACCTATCGTCACGATGACCACCGATCAGGGTCATCATCATCCTATATTTAGGTCCACTGCAGGACGAAGGCCTCTCCCTGTGATCTCCAGTTACCCCTGTCTTGCGCCAGCTGATTCCAACCTTTGTTAAAATTCCATGTGACATCTCTGCCGTGCTCTAAACAGCTTTGCGGGTCGACCCATCCGCCTTGACAGAGTGGAATGGGTCAGGAATATTTTTAGTGTGTGTGCCCAGTGCGGTATACAGTAGAACCCGCTTACAACGACGCCGTTTTTAACAATACATCGGTTATAACAATGAGAAGCTGCGGCACCGTCAACTTTTGTATGTTTTTTAACGTGAAATAACCCGCTTACTACAATGCCCCCATGCCGCATTATCGGTTATAACGATGAAGTTTGGCTACTGGGTGTCCGTGCCGAAAGGGAATGGGATGCGAACTCCTTGAAAGGAAAAAAGAAATTTGAATCGTTGCCAGGCGCAGTGCGCTGTTTTCCATCCTCCGCATCGCCAGCCTCGCACGCCGCTGCCCCGTCGGCCTTCCACCCAACACGTATGGGCTGCGCCCATAGATCTACACCGCGCCACCCTCCGAAACACTAATGGACCGTGCCTACTGCGCTGATAGCGCTGGGCCGGCGGAGCGCAGTGTTACCAACCATAGGGTAATTACCTTACTTATAGGTATTTTTGAATTTATTTGGGCAGTGTAGGCTAGTAGGGCGGTAATGCGATTTTCTTACCAGGCGTAGGGTAATTTCCACTTTTTGCTCGTCGATGATCAGGGAAAAAAGAACAGTTTACAAGTGATTTTATAAACTGGCCGATCGACACCACATCTCCGACGGTGCTATTCTCGACACTCCTTAGGAGATCCGAAAACTAAATCATTCTTTGAATAAAATTGGAGCTGTTTTAATTCACGTCTCACTAGCATAGGATAGAGCCAAAATATCAGACGTCACATATAATTGTTTTCTCTTAAAAAAGATCAAGATGGGCGCTGAACTCGCAACTGCATTTTATTGTCTTGTTCTTCACTTTATTCCTGGTTTACTTGGACTGTCTTTTACATCATGAAACCGAACCACCTCGCCCACCTCTCAATAATTTTCCTATATACAGTTTAGGAGCCGTCACAATCGGAGCTGTCTGCTAGGGCATGGCGCGGAGTGCCGATTCTGTGGTATTGCTTTGCTTACTTTGATTTGGTTCGTTTTGTTTTATTGCGATAGCAATTATATGGGCACTTCAACCGGATTTCTCCCGTCGTCGTCGCCGTCGTCGTCGCCGTGAGGTTCCCTATAGTCCCTATAGATAAAATCTTCGCCACGCGCCCTATGCCCGAGCGGAAGCGTGCGGGGACGCGCGCTATCACGGAGAGCGAACGCACTCAATCTCGCACGCGCAAGCAAGGAAGCAGGAAGCCAGCGCTGGAGGGAGCGGGGGGGGGGGGGTGGCGCACTTCTACTCTGCCAACAACCGCGCTCGTCGCTCGTCCGCACCGTCTCTTATCTCCACACGGCTGTGACCTTTATGCGCCGTGCATTCGCCGCTCAGTTTCCGTTGAAGCGATAGACCGCACGTACCTTCGCCCGCTGCGGCGTATGCTTGCTGCCAGCGTTTTGACAGTCGTTGTCTGCAGTCATTCAGTGTGATCTATTCGTGTTTGTGCGCGCTCACACCACGCTTGTTCATTCAGTTAGTAATAGTCGGGTCACATTTTCCAACGCACACTACACATGCAATGCTGCCCGGATCGGCAGTGCAGTGCTACAGGTGTGTCCCTTCGCACGCGCTGCCCACGGGAAGCGCTTCTCATCAACACCACCGTTTCACACGCGCCTTCTCGTGGTCATCGAGTATCTCTTCATGTCGGTCTACTTACGCCGCAGCACACTTGCTTACTTAATCAGCTCATGTTTACTACAATTCATATTGCTACCAAAGCCGCTCACCTTACTTTGTATGACATTGCTGTGTTGCTATCGCATTCATTGCTTCGCCCTTAGGGCGAAACTGTGACATTTTTTTGTTATGGCCACTTCCTTTATGCAACACAACAACCCACACCGGACTGAGACTTTAATCTCTCTCTCTCGCTTCCTTCCGCTTCTGGGAGACGATGTGGGCTAAGGCACGTAGTCTCGCTTTTGATATGCCCCCTTTTTTTCTGCTAATTATTTCGATGACAGTCGCTACCGACTTTAGCGCCACCGCACATCTATCACGTCGTACTGTGAAGTATAGTCTGTACCTTATTATTACATTGCGCTATTTTAGGCATAGGGTAAAATGTAGGGTAATAAAAAATTGTGCAGGGAAAAGAAGGGTAATTTTGATTATGACGTAAGGTATTTCCCAAAAATTGGTTGGCAGCAGTGGCGGAGCGCCACAAATGTGCGACGCAAGAGAGCCAAAACGTCGTTATCGTTTCACCGAAACGAAGCATCGGAGTTCGCATCGCCGTAGTCACCAGTGAACACCGTACGTGAGTGACAGCAATGCCTGAACGCTTCGGGCCTATTTGTGCCTTTAAAACCTTTATTCTTGCGTTTACCACCCACCGTGGTTGCTCAGTGGCTATGGTGTTCGGCTGCTGAGCACGAGGTCGCGGGATCGAATCCCGGCCACGGCAGCCGCATTTCGATGGAGGCGAAATGCGAAAACACCCGTGTACTTAGATTTAGGTGCACGTTAAAGAACCCCAGGTGGTCGAAATTTCCAGAGTCCCCCACTACGGCGTGCCTCATAATCAGATCCTGGTTTTGGCACGTAAAACCTCATAATTAATTAATTGCTTTTACCGCAGCGCATAGCACCGCGTTGGCCGAGTGCCTTCATGACTGCGCAGTAACCATCCATGATCGTGTCGGTAGCGGCCGCGAATTCATCCGCAGCGGTTGCGGCAACCAGTTTCGTTTTGACTCAGTGCATGCGTCGGCCGCGTGCCTTCAGAACCGCAAATTCGCCGTCCATGATTGCGTCGACAGCGGCCGCGGCAAACTGTGGCTTTGTTTTTACTCAGTGGAAAGCTGTGAAGGATGAAGAGCACCATCTACATTGTGATGGGTGGCGACCTGGCGATACTGGCGAAAAAATAAGGGGGATGTGTGCGCGGTAGTGAAAAGCGTTTCTCGGATGACGACGCTCGCTGCGGCCGCGCGGTGAAAGAAGTCGCAAGGCCTTCTCCACTGTGAGCACTAATCAGTCACGATATGACGAGAATTGTAGTTTCTGCACTGCTTTTGTGCAAAATAGAAACAGGATTTTGCAGATTCATTCCATAAATAAAAGCGTGTTGACGCAGAAAGCACTTGTTTATTGTTTTCTTGGATGCCCTCGGTAATTCGACATTCGGTTAATTCGGACATTTTTTTCGGTACCGTGAAATCCGAATTAGCTAGGTTTTACCATAGCTGTGCCATTTTTGAACGCCGGCAGCCGCGACTTCTATCACACCATCAGACCGCGCAGGAAGCTGAGGTAAAGAGTTAAACGAGTCGACCCAATCAGCAGCCGGAAGGAGGAAGGTGGTGCGCAGGGACTGGCCTACCCGCCATTGTACTTTTCTCACAACAGCTCTGCCATCCCCCTATTTAGATTTTTGTCATGCAACCCGGTTATAACAATTGTCGGTAATAACAATAAAAGTTTCATGGTACTTGAATATCGTTATAAGTGGGTTCAACTGTATTTAAGCTACGATCTGTTTGAAGTAGTAGCCCAGCCTCACACTCTTTGCTTGACGGCCTCGAATATGTATACTTGAGCACCAAGTGAAATATAGTCTCCGCTTTTGTGTTGACATCTCGCTCGCTAGTATTTTAGCTTCACACATGTGTTAAGGTAGGCATTTGCCTCGGTCCTGGTGCAATGATCTCTGCAGAATTTACCATTGCGGCAGGGATGCAAGAGTTGCGCGTAGCTGACTTCAGAGCTGCAGATTGTGTTTGTTGGGTGTACGATTTTATTTATGAACGCCATCAGAGCTGGAAGGCATTACAGAAGAGAATGGGTTGAGCAGGGTAAGAAAATAATGCAATGAGTAAAATGTAACTTTATAATCATCTAATTTTAGCTGATGGTAAATGGAAAAAGATGTCAGTGCGCACCATTAAGGCAGCTTCACAGTTATGCAGTATTGCTTGTTATTGCAAAAAAAAAGAATACAAAGAAATGTAGTCACTAATTAACAAACTCAGGTTACACAACATACGCTAGTTAATGTTCCATAAAACATGCCATTATTAGTATTGTTTAGGATTTCAATGTGAAGACGATTCCATTCAAGGAATGTGCTAGGCAAGAAAGAGCGTAAGAAAGTTAACGGGAATAGATTTGATGCCTTCTTTATAATGGTTGTTTATAATGGTGATAAATACGATGTGATATATCAGTTAGGAGCTGGAAATTCAAGGTTAGTTTTATTTGCGGCTAGAGTAGCAATTCGATCATAAATTGAACATATAAAACGAGCGGAGAAATATTGAGTTGTAATGAGGTAATAAGGGCTAATGGAATCTCATACAGCGGATTCATACTTAAATTTGTTCGTATTTTAGTTTTCTATAGTAATTACTTGAGAGAGGACGGTGCATCATAAACGTAGAGGATCAAATAACCCAAAGTTCGATTTGCGTTATTAGTAATACCGATATAAGATAACCAGGTGAGAATAGCGGTAATATGAACGCGTAAATACTTTTAGGAATATACAGGCTCTAACACACTGTTAACGCATTGAGGCAAAAATGGAGCTGGGCACGCCATGTAATGCGTAGGATGGATAACCGGTGGACCATAAGATTTACAGGATGGGTGCCAAGAGAAGGGAAGCAC
This sequence comes from Dermacentor silvarum, assembly GCF_013339745.2. Classification (NCBI taxonomy): domain Eukaryota; kingdom Metazoa; phylum Arthropoda; class Arachnida; order Ixodida; family Ixodidae; genus Dermacentor; species Dermacentor silvarum. Next base: position 438,080,686 of record NC_051154.1, read on the forward strand.
AGCCAAGGACGGCGGAAAACTAGGTGGGGTGATGAAGTTAGGAAATTTGCAGGCGCAAGTTGAAATCAGCTAGCACAAGACAGGGGTAATTGGAGATCGCAGGGAGAGGCCTTCGTCCTGCAGTGTACATAAATATAGGCTAATGATGATGAACGCACTGTTGGTAATTAAGTACGTCGAAGATCCGTTTTCAATGGGAAGTGTTCTGATGATATGGCTGTTACGTCTGGGGTGGCGCAAGGCTCCGTGTTGGGGCCGCTTCTCTGTCTTCTGTTTATTAATAATATTTGTGGTTGTATGCAAGCACTGACACGATTGTTTCCGGATGATTGTGTGCAAGGGTAGTATCTAATGTGACAGATTGTCTTTCAATGGCGGCTGACCTGAAGCACATAAAAAATTGTGTGTCACTAATAGCATGTCCCTTACCATAATAGTCGTTTACACGTTAGCTTTAGTAGAATGATTTGCAAAATACGATAGTAGTAATTGGTAATTGGCTAAGAAATAAAAATTAATCCATCTATCATTTATTAAGGTGTTCTGCTGTCAGTGGATGGCTCTTGGTCCGAACATGTTAATACCGTAGTTAGAAGTGCAGGGCATGCCCTTGGTGTCTGGCAATGAAGCTTAACACATGTAAGCATTGGCGTAAAAGAAGCAGTGTATAAAACATATGTTTTACCACTTTTGGAGTATGCTTGCCCTGTGATGGATTCATTTTGTGGTGTACATATTAATAGATTAGAAATAATCTAATCCGTCGTGGAATGATATGTCCTGGGGAGATACCACTGCTTTGTAAGTGTAACAGCCATGAAAATATAAGTTCGTGCGATCTCTTTGTTTGAACGATGAAGCATGTTACGTCTTAAAGGGGCCCTGAACCGCTTTTTATCTACGTGGAGAAAGGCAGTTTAGGTTAAAATGGGCTATTTCAGAAATACATTGCCGCAATAAGTATTTCGATGCGTCCAGTAGAAACATAGTTATTGGCAATCCAAAGCGGCTTTCACGGTACTTCCGCTCCTTCTTAAATGCTTTGCGCTGCTAAGACTACGACCGAGCGGGGCGTGCCAACAAGGCTCAGCCTTCTAAATGTTATCGTGGCGCGCAGTTCAAATTTGATTTTAGATGTTAACGTAGACAGCTCTACTTCCGTTTATGAGGCCTACGATGCGAGCCGCAGTGCACTTAGCCAGTGGACTCGTGGCGGCACCCCGCGGCGGCCACGTTATGTACGCATTTGCTTTATGCACGACACGGCTTGAGTGCTTAGTCACGCTCAAATGCTTCAGTCCGACCCTGCTTAAGTAGTGAGGACCGGCTTTGTCCTTCGCCAGCTTGACCGACAGATAGTAGCCACATCCAACTTCCTCGTTTTTGAATGACCATCAAATAGTCTGCCAAGGCGTCTAACCAGGAGCAGCCAGGAGTGAGCGCGCGCCCGCAAGCGCGTGTGTGGTCTGACCAGGCTATCTTTTTGATTGACGTCAGCTATTGGGCGAATCTGCTATGTGACGAAATAAAACGTCCAGAAGAGAGTAAGGAGCTGGCTTCTGTTGAAAAGAGAACGGCTGTGAGAAAGGTGCTTCGCGCTCCGCTTGCAAGCTCCACGCGTCGTGCACGACTGCAAAGTTTGGCTGAAATGTGCACAGCAGCGTACGCTATCCCCAGACAATGTTTTTTCAGCAAGCCCGAGTGGTGGTGCAAGACCCCTTTAAACTATTTTATTCAATCTTCCATAATCGTACGGGAATGTGCTCATCAGAAGGCCACGCATTATGATTCCTCGCGTAAAGTCCATCCACTTAAAGTAAGTCTATGTTTGCAGGTATGTTCACTTTGTTCTTTTTGTCTAAGAGCCATTGTTGCTTGGAATTCACTACCTGCGGATGTTCTGTACCGCAAAAATGTTGATGTTTGCTGCACGCAATATTGCCTTAATGGCGCTGTGGTTCATGTATGAATAAAGAATAAAGCTCAGGTTATGCGTGACACGCCCATACATTTATATTGGTTAGCGTTTAATTCCATGAGCCATTAGTTACACCAAGTAGCTGCGGCGTCAAGGTCAGAGAGGACTCTAATAATATCTTCATTTTTTATTTCTCTATAGATAACTCCATCATCAGTGAACAGACGACAGCTGAAGAATTTTTACGTAATCCCAATATGGTGTTGTGCTTACAAAATTCAAGCCTAACTTGTATGAGTCACAGTTAAGCAAGTCAAAATAGACCGATTGGTAAGAATTCAAAAGTCTTCCGAATTTAAACCGGCGGTTAGCACTTTCCTCGTCTCATAGCCGTGTTTCTTTGTTTTTCAAACAAGAAATTGTTGACAAATACTTTAAATATTGATTAATTTTAAGTTGAAATCATGCACTGATTCGATAGCGGTACAATTGGTGGATGCTCATTACACTTGCATAGCGAAACAAATGAGCAGTTGCTTCCCTGCAGCACGACCTCAATATTCATTTGCTTAATTATGAGCTCTGTAGATAATTATTTAATACTGTTTTTTCCCTAATTTCATGCGTGAAACTACGCATGTAGTAGGTATCCCCACCGTCCTTGGTCAAGTGATCTAGGCAACGACTTCATATTTTTAGAAATGGCGCAGGTCACGTCAGATGTGCGTGGAAAGTTAAATTCGTGTCGGTTATTTACTGCTTATTTATGCAAATGGTATAATCATAATTTAAGGCGTCTTGAGAGAACGAGACGTGCCACTGGCTTTCAATGGGGAGGATGATGATGATGTGTGGTGTTTTGTGGCGCAAGGGCCAGTTATGGCCAAAGAGCGCCATGCCAGTGTTTGTGAGTGTGCAGTGGAGCGATGAATTCTGAGAAGTAGATGTGACGGGGCTGTAAGGGGGCCTAAAAATAATCGCTGTAAAGTGCGTAAAATATATATGTACTAAAATCATGGCAATGAATAATGAGGTGTACTATGCAATGAAGAATGCACTGAGAAAGAATGACACGATATTTAAAATATTTAAGATGCAGTAATTGGCAAGAAGCACTACTGCCTAGACAGAGCCCTTGAACCACAAGGGCCTGGAGGCATGTGCTATAAGAAATTATCACAGCGGCATCCTCTGGAGAGAGGATGCGCTACGAAATAGTTGGGCTAATAACATGCAGGACCACATGGTTCAAAAAATCTACGACTGCTTTGACATTAAAAATCGGTTCTTCGCCAAGAAACATAATGGGGTGAAGCGGGACATGATATCGGTACGCTTGAGGAAAATATTTCCTTCTCTCTGTTTCAGCTTCCCGACATTCCACGAGGACATGGAGGACGGTCAGCCTCTCACCACATCTACCACAGGTTGGTGGTTCATCACCAGTAAGCAAAAAATTGTGGGTGCCATATGTATGTCCTATTCTTAGACGACAGAACAGGACATCAGTTCGTCGTGTTTTTGTTACGGGGGGCCAGAAACCTAACTGTGGTTTTATCAAGTGAAGCTTATTATTTTTTTCCGCATCCCACAAGCGTTGCCAGTAGCTGCGCAGTTTATTTCGCAGGAAAGGTTTCAAATCTGTTGCAGGAACAGCAGCTGTAGGGAGATGTAATGCCTGAGATGTAACTGATGTGGCCATTTGGTCTGCTCGAACATTACCCTCAATGCCTCTATGGCCCGGCACCCAGCATATAATTACATGCTGGTTAGATATATACGCTTTACACAGAATGGAATAGAGCTCATTAAGTACAGGGTTTTTGTGTTTACAGAGTGATTTCAATGCTTTCGCAACACTTTGCGAGTCTGTAAATATGATAGTCTTTTTGAGTTTAGATTTCATTATAAACTTTACAGCCGATAATATTGCATAGGCCTCAGCCGTAAAGATACTTGTCTCCGGGTGCAGTACACCGGATTCCGAAAACGATGGGCCGATGGCTGCATAAGATACCCCGGCATGTGACTTGGAAGCATCTGTATAAAACTCTGTACACGAGTATTTAGATTGGAGTTCTAAGAAATGCATTCTAATGTGTGCCTCTGGTGCGTGTTTAGTGACGTCTACGAACGATGTGTCACACTCTATGAGTTGCCAGTGCCACGGCGGCAACAGTTTCGCTGGAGCCACAGGACATTGTTCAAGAAGCGGAACACCCATTTCCTCACTGAGGTTCCTCACACGCAAAGAGAATGGCTTTCTCGCGGCAGGTCGATTATGGAAGAGTGTGGCAGCGGTCACGTCATTTATAGTTGAATAACAAGGATGTTCAATGTTTGCTTGTACTTTCAGAAAGTACGTGAAACTGTTGTATGCCCGCTGCAGATGAAGCGACCACTGATTCGACTCTACGTACAGGCTCTGGATTGGACTTGTCCTGAAAGCACCGGTCGCGAGACGGATACCCAGGTGGTGGACGGGGTCTAGGATTTTTAATGCACTTGGCGTTGCTGAATTATAAATTATAGACCCGTAATCAAGGCGTGAGAGGATAAGACATTTATACAAGTTAAGCAAACATTTTCGATCACTACCCCAAGTCGTACGCGAGAGAAGCTTTAAAAGGTTCATTGTCTTCAGGCATTTTGCCCTCAGATACTTAAGGTGAGGAATAAACGTAAGTTTAAAATCTAAAATCAATCCTAAAAACTTGTGCTCGCTGCTCACGGAGAGCGCATCTCCTTTGATTGCAATGCTTGGAACTGGCGTTACGCCTCTCTTGTTAGTAAAGAGTACGCAAGTACTCTTCTGGGCATTTACTTTAAAACCATTTTCATCTGCCCATTTGGACAATTTGTTTATTATAAGCTGCACTTGTCTTTCGCAGATGGCAATATTGCATGACTTGAAGGCTATTTGCACGTCGTCGACATAAACGGAATAAAACATTGTACGTGGAATGACTGTGTGCAGGGAATTCATTTTTACTATAAATAGTGTGCAGCTAAGCACGCCCCCTTGCGGTACACCGGTCTCTTGGGTAAAGGCCCTAGACAGGGCGTTACCCACTCTTACACGGAATGTACGATTAGAGAGATAACTTTCGATAGTGTTCAACATGTTGCCACGGACACCCATCGCTGAAAGATCTCGGAGGATTCCGTAGCGCCATGTCGTATCGTAAGCCTTTTCTAGGTCCAGAAATACTGAGAGACAAAACTGCTTGTGTATAAAGGCATCTCTAATATAAGACTCAATACGAACAAGGTGGTCTGTTGTGGACATACCTTCCCTGAAACCACATTGGAAGGGGTCTAAGATTTTGCCACTTTCAAGCACACAAATCAAGCGCCGGTTTATCATTTTTTCAAATAACTTGCAAATACAGCTTGTCAATGCTATTGGTCTATAACTAGTGGCTAAGGATGGGTCCTTGCCTTGTTTATGTATAGGGATGATGACACTTTCCTTCCACGAAGATGGAATGTAACCCGCTGCGTACATGGCATTGAAAAGACTTAATAGTGTTTTTAGGGTTTCAGGGTGCAGGTGCTTAAGCATTTCGTACATGATACGATCGCCACCTGGTGCGGAGTTATTGCAACAGTTTAGAGATGCCTTAAGTTCAGCGAGCGAAAATGGTCGATTGTATGTATCATTTTGCGTACATTTACGTTCGAGGGGCTGTCGCTCTGCGCGTTCTTTGAACTTCAAGAAGTGTTCTGTGTAGTGTGATGCACTGGAGATGCGTTCAAAATGTTCACCCAGGAAGTCAGCCTGGTCTTCCAGGCTATCACCTTCTGTGTTTACCAAGGGGAGTGATTTTGTGGGACGTCCTTTTAATGTGTTTACTCTGTTCCACACTTTTCTCTCGTCTGTATAGGAATTTATACTGCAAAGATAGTGCTCCCAACTATCTCTCTTAGCACGTCGACGTGTTCTTCTGCCTTGGGATTTTGTCTGTTTGAAATTTATGAGGTTTTCGGCAGTTGGAGAGTCGCGAAGCAATCTCCAAGCCTTGTTTTGTTGTTTCCGCGCCTTTCTACAATCGTCGTTCCACCATGGGATGCGACGCTTTTTGGCTAGCCCGTTAGTTTGTTGGATGGATTTTGTGGCAGCCTCTATTATGAAGCCTGTAAAGGAGGCCACAGCATCGTCTATGTTAAAACCTGCAATGTCACCCTGAGCTAAATATGTTATTTCTCTGAAGAGAACCCAGTTTGCTGATTCAATTTTCCATCGGGGAACATGTGGAGAGCATTCAGTCTGTTTTGTTACATTTATAACTATAGGAAAGTGGTCACTTCCGTAAGGGTTCTTAATAATGTTCCAATCAAGGTAAGGTATTAGTGTACTGGATACTATGCTCAAGTCTATTGAGGAGTAGGTTTTGTGCGCAATGCTATAATACGTCGGCTCCTTCTTATTGAGTAAACATGCATCCGAGGAAAAAAGAAAATTTTCTATTAAACGCCCTCTTCCGTCACAACGGCTGTCTCCCCACAAAGTGTTATGCGCGTTTAAATCCCCGACAACTATGTATGGCTCCGGAAGTTCATGAATGTAGTTTTGAAATTCGGTTTTCCGGAGTTTATAATTTGGCGGGATGTATATAGAGCTAATAGTAATTAGTTTATTAAACAACACCGCGCGAACAGCAACTGCCTCTAGGGGCGTACGGAGTTTTAGTTCTCGGCAGGCAACAACTCTGTCCACTGCGATAGCCACACCACCGGATGACACGGCCGTGTCATCGCGGTCTTTACGATAAATAGCATATTTTCGGAGGAAGTTTGTTTGCGTGTGTTTCAGGTGTGTTTCTTGAACACACAGCACCTTTGGATTATATTTATGTAGGAGTTCTTTGATGTCATCGAGGTTGTGGAGGAGTCCTCGGACATTCCACTGTAAAATTTGTGTGTCCATTTTGAATGTGTTTTTGTGCTGTGCGTTCAAGAATACAAAGTTAGCTCACGGGCCCTTTCCAGGCGCCGTGACACGCGATTTTTCTTTTTTGGAGCGGTCGATAGAATCGCGCCGCTCCTTAGGCGCTGGCTGCGCCCTCACGCTTGGTGTTGTGTCCATGTCCTCTTGCGAGGCGCTGGACACGCGCTCTTGCGAGCGGTTAGTTTGACGTGAAGGCCTCGTCTCGAGGGACGAGGCCCTGGAGGCCACCAGCCCGGAGGTCGATGGCCCCTTGTTCTGAGATGGCGGAGCAGCGCTAGCTGCAGCCGCCAAGGGGGCGGATGGCGTCACCGCCGGCTCACGTTGTGTGGGCCAAACAGTCGCCGGAGGCCGTTGTGGCGCTGCCCCCTGACGCGCCACGTCGGCAAAGGTGTTCTTTGGCAGGTACACTACCCGCCTGCGTGCCTCTTTGAACGATATATTTTCCTTTACTTTGATTGTCACGATTTCTTTTTCTTTTCTCCAGGATGGACATGATCGCGAGTATGCGGGGTGCTCCCCATCACAGTTCACGCAGTGTGGAGTACTCTCACAATCTTCAGATGGGTGTTCTTGGGCACTACATTTAGCGCAAGTCTTGCGGCCTCGGCAGTTCTGTGAACTGTGGCCAAATCTTTGGCAATTAAAGCATCGGAGAGGATTGGGGATGTACGGTCTGACCCGCATCTTTAGGTACCCAGTCTCAATGGTCTCGGGCAGCGTGCTTGTTCCGAAAGTTAGAATTAGGTGCTTTGTTTCGATCTCTTTTCCATCGCGCCTCATCTTAATTCTCTTGACATTGATAACATTTTGGTCACTCCAGCCTTCTAGTAGTTCAGCTTCAGAGAGTTCCATAAGATCAGCATCGGAAACGACTCCACGAATTGTGTTCATAGTGCGGTGTGGTGTGACTGTCACTGGGAGATCCCCGAATGACAATAGATGTGACAGTTTTTCGTGTTGTTTCTTTTCGCGGAGTTCCAGAAGGAGATCACCGCTTGCCAGCCTGGAAACTTTATAACCTGGACCAAAAACTTCAGTCAGTGTTTTTGCAACAAGAAAAGGTGAGATCATTTTCGCTGCCTTTTCTTTTTTCTCAGAATGAATCACATGAAATCGAGGAAAATTCTCAGTATTTCGTCCAAAAAACTTGAAGACTTCTTCGGTGCGCCCTCGTTTCAGACGGCGATCAGGGAGTTGGGGGAAAGAACTTTCCATAAGTATAGGTGAATGTTTCGGCAGCAGCGCCAGCCACCCACCATGGAGCCCAACGAGGGGACGCTGCAGGACCTGGAAAACATAGGTCCTGCAAACGCCAGCTGTACGCCGCCACTATAACCAGATATGGAATATCCAAGGTTGGCTACCCACACAAGGTTAACCCTAGCTGCCTGGGAAATTGGAAGTAAAATGAAGTGAGAAGAGGACAGGATAGATTGAAAGTGAGAGAGAAAGACGAAGATTGAAGAGGAGGACAGGAAAAGGCAACTACCGATTTCCCCCGGGTGGGTCAGTCCGGGGGTGCCGTCTATGTGAAGCAGAGGCCGAAGAGGTGTGTTGCCTCCGCCGGGGGGCCTTAAAGGTCCGAACACCCGGCATCAGCTCAACCTCCAGGATCCCCCTTTCCCCAGACACGGCTAAGCCACGCACGGCTACACGCGGGAGGGTCCAACCCTCATGTGCTCGGGGCAATGGGGAGGAAATGGAGTTCAAGTGGGCATGTATTGTAAAATCATATGCGCACAACGTTTTCAGCTGTGTGTTGTTATTTTACGTAATATTCCCACTGCAAATACTCGACAAAATCAGCTTCGCTGGAAATTGTGCTGGATTCTTTAAGGTAACGCAAAGGCTGTGCGCTCTTTAGATTGTTAAGTATATCTTGATAATATTTCAGCCGTGCATTGAGAATAATTAAAGAATAACAGGACTTCTCCAAGACAGCTTATAACGTAGTGCTTTGAAAGCTTCTGGTGCACACGCAGTAGCATCTATTATATTATTTAACCTAACCATTATAGAATGCCAAAAGTAAGCATTTAGTGATTGTTAACCAACTGGACGGCCTTCTGATTAACGTCCCTGCCGTCTACCTTTCATAGCTCTTCTTCCTTCCGAAGCTGTTTGACAAACATATCCTACCAACAAATATATTATTCTAAATCGAACATAAAGGGAAGCTTTAGCTCGGGGGCTCCTACATGGGAAATGGGCAATCGTTTCTTCTGAGCAACCACTGCACCGAAATTGATGAGCTATGTTGTACTAAAAGAAACAGAAATGTGATTTCAGAAAGCGGATATTTTTGTTTAGGCTGGCACCTTTTTGTTTTTTTACAGAAATTCCTAAAAATTGCGAAATTTCAAGAAACGAGGCTTCTGTACCTCCGCAACTAAAAACGATATCGCAATTCCGTAAACTGCACCTAATATTGCATCTAAAGCGGACAAAAATTATATATCATACGCCACCCTGAAATATACCACTAGCTTGTGAATATGATATTTTGAAAACCTTTTCAAGCAGTATACCGCATTCAGATAAGTCGTAAATTCATACACCAAATTTGTCCAATTTAGATGCTCCAATGGATGCATTTTGTAGAACTGCGATATTTGTTTTTGATGCTGAGTTAGGGATTTATAAACTTCGTATACTTCCATATTTTTTTCCGATTTATCGACTTCTGGCAATTCTTGTAAAACAAATCTGAGGACACCTAAACACTTCTTATGGGTTGTGAATGCAAAAGCATTAATGTCTAATTCATCGACGCTGAGCAGTCCTTTGAATTTTCCGCTGCGAATAATGTTTTCGAGTTTTGCTGCGGGAATGCTATCGAGTTTTGCAATTTAATTGGTGCGGGTTATTCTTTTTGTACAGTTTCTACATTAACATGTTGACTGCAGACCGTAATCATTTGAATGATATTGCTGAAAAATCATGCACGCCGCATGGCACCGACGTCCTACGCGACGAGAGACCAAGGAAGCAGTAGCGGCCACCAAGGCTGGCAGGCGCGCGCATCAGCTGAGCCCAGTGGTGGTGAGAGAGAGAAAGGACCACGAGTCGGCTTCCGAGAGCGAAACCCACGCTGAAACCACCTCTTGGCCCTGTTAAGCGTAGTTGCGTACCTCGACTCGTTGGGGCTCTCGACAACTCTCTAACACCCTCAACACACATGGATAGCCGCAAGGCTGTCCATGTGTACTGTTCTCTTTCACCGCAGGCCTTGGAAACCTGCCCAACTACTCAACCTTTGACTGGCTATCCGCACCGTGCATGTCTGACACCAGCAGACAGGGCCCCTACCCCCGGCCGGTGTGACCGTGTTCCTGCCTGCCGATTTGCTTCGTTACTGGCATGGCCACATCTACACCCATCCTCCCCTATTTCCTGAACTATGCTCCCTCAGGGGTTGCACAGGATAGCGCCAGCCTTTCCGTTTTTGAAAACAAACCACTTAGTAGTTGAGAAAAACGGCGGCACCCGCACACGCACCACTGCCTCGCCGACGACCACCTGTCTCGCCCCGCGGCGTCATACGTATCTGCTCCATCAAAGCGCGCTGGTTACGTGGCACGGCGTTGATGCCGGCTCTAGGGGTAACTGTATAGGAGCTATACAGTAACTCTAGCTCTCTCCCCCCACGCAACCCCTGACGTGCTGTCGCAGCCGCAAGTGTTCCGATTCGCCCGCTATGCTGCGTCAAGGCGCGCTCGTGACGTGGCGTCGCAGCCAATAGGAATTTAGATACCGTTTCGATGTTTTAGAGACGCCCGCTTTTCACTCAATAGGCCATTTGACGCTTTCGCATAAAAATGCCACGGCCTAAATAAAAATTATGTTTCAGGCAATAACTGTGATTTAACTTTCTTTCTTAATACAACAAATTTAATTCAAATCGGTTCACCGGTTTTACCATATAAGCATTTTTGCGTTTTATATGTATTTGAGCAGCCGGCATCGGAGATAGGCCCAAGCTAAAGCTTCCTCTTCCACAACGCACCACGGCGGTGCTATAGGAAACCCACTAAACATAACGCTGACTATACGCAAGCCCACGGCCTTAGTTCTGCACAAATAAAACAAAAAGCATTCAAGAAAAAGCTACGGAAGCTTCGCGGAAGCAGTTATCTTGGCCAAACATCTCATCCGGAATGCTGACGAGCTGTCTGGCCAGGTGTCTAGCAAAATCGCCGATTAATTGTCCGTCTAGCAAATAGCTGGCCGTCTTCGAGATAAGCCTGATACATTAACGTACTCGATTCCAAGTACCGAGGTCAAGCAATAGGCTCAGGGTGTGCTTCTTGTTGCTGTGTTTTTAGTTGTGCATGGCACATGTCGTGTGGAGAATATCGAGTTATTTAAGCTCGATAGGCCACGTGGTTGCCAAAAAAGCAAACTAAACGAAATGTCCCTAATTCCCGGGAATGCTTACCGCTGCTAACATCAGCGTTGTGCGCACGCACATAAGCCACGCTTGTGTCCGCTGGTACACCCAGCGGGTGGACAGTGGGGCTAGTTTCGGTATCGGCAATAAAGCGTCGCCATGACACTGGTAGCCAAAGAAAAATTCTGTAACTTTTGCATATACGGCTCTTTTATTCCTACATAGCAATAAAGTAGAATCATTTAATTTTGTGTAGAAAGAAAATGTGTTTTTAGCTATTTTCTTTTTTAGCATGCTATATCTTTGTTTAGACGCTTCACTTGTGGCGTCAATGGGTGGCGCTTTCACGCTTATCGCTCGGCTGGCATTCCGTTCGTCTGCTCCTGCCGCTCTCGCACCTTTGCACACGTGCACGCCCTTACCTTCTAATGTGCGCTGCAATATTTTGTTTCTGTATCGGCCAGTGCTCTCGCGATATATGAATAACAGAAGAAAGGCCACAAGACTTTCTACGTGGCTCTATGGTGGGCCAACACGGGAAAGGACTGCAGGGCCCCTTTTTCCACTTCCGATAGAATGAAAAGTAAGCACGCTTTTTATGCAGTTACGTAGCGAATAGCAGCTAACCTTATCGAAGCAGCTATAAAACGAGAGGAAGGGTATTCCGTACATGGTAAATTTCTCTGTAGTGTGTAAATACATTGAAGCTACCTATCGACAGCAGCTCCTGAGTGAAGTGAGTGTTGCTGACCCGCTGACGGAAATTGCGTTTCGTTATATCTCGGCGACTGCTGTTCGCTTTACGAAATAAGAAACTGAAGATCCTTGAATGTTTGCTATACGGACGAATGGGCTAAGAGAACATTGTGCTTGCCTATTCTTGGTTAGACACTGCAAGTCGCCTCGAGCTGCACAAGGTGCGGAAACCAATTGAAGGAGCTATGCGCTAGTGCAGAAAGCACTGCAAGCATTGTTTTCATCGCGTTGGCTGCTACGGCGCCGGGTGCATTTTACGTTACGCAGGAAAATGTTCTGCAAAAAAAGACGCCTGCTTGTTTGTTCTTTATGGAATATTGATCTGCGATGTGCAATATTCGCGGTTAACTGAGAACCAAGCAGACGAGCAGATTTCGTTCACGACGAGCGAATTTAGCTTGGTGTCAAGTCGTGCTGGCGCACAATGCGTACGAAGGTGCTTAGGTTGGCGCTTAGCGAGCCACGCGCTTCAGTGTTCCCGCCAAGTACTGATCCCCCTATGCAAAACAAATTCTTCTATAGTAGGAAATGCTCATACACTGCTGACAAAAGGCTCACAACTTTTGGAAGATCGCCTTCCAGTAATAGGCATTCTGCAGAACTAGGAATAGACAAGGAGCATACAAAAAGGTTGAGCAATCTAATCCGTCAGTGCTTTATTGAGAAATGAATAATTAATTCAGGGATCAAGATAATTTAGCTGTGAGAAATTGATCAGTGTTTTCCGACAGCCGTTGAGAAAGCAGCATTACCAAACCTGTTACTTCAATATAGTATCAGTTAAAATAAGATTCTGGATTCTTAAACTTTTGTGCCATATTTTCAGCATAAATCTCACAACAAAATATAAGGGTTGATGTACATAAATTGAAAGCACTGTTTTGCGGAAAGAGTGCTGAAATTTGCTCCTGTAATTGCGTTGTGTGTAAGCATAAAATTTCTTCCATTTTTTTCCAGACCATAGCTCCAGCATGGACAACTCCACCTGGTCTCTGTTTGCCCATGCCAAATGTGCTGCCTTCAGCCTTTCAAACGGTCTCGCTTAATGATGATTTTTTGCATCAGTAATCACAGATAACTGTTGCGAAAAATGATTTCTGTTGGTAGGATTGTCTCATGCAGAGAAAAAAAGCCTTAATTCTGCTATTCAGAAATTGCAAAAATTCACACTAAGAAAAAAAAAGAGAATCCCTTACTTCTTTCGAAGAGTCTGGACTCGTCACGTAAACTACACACTTGGGGGGGGGGGGGAGACACCAGAACTCTCTTTATACAGAGTCCCGAGACTATCTGTGCGGTATAAAAGGTGGTTACTTAACTGCTCACACAATGGTCATGCACACTCTGTTCTAATAGTCTCCTGGACCCTCTCAAGAGTACTGAAGACTATGATGCGGGAGTCCGTTAACTATACTAGACGAGTTGATGACTCAAAGGTGAAGGGTCACACGACCACTGCTGAGCGATTCAGGTAACTATTCTAGATTAGTACGATGACTCCAGCAGCGTGTGTCAAATTACCCTTAGTATGTGGCACAGGGCTCTTGCAAATAGAGTAAAGTGACTCAACCATGTAAGTCATTCGACTCTTGGCTGGCAGTGTCAAGCCACTTTTTATAATACGTTAAAAACGTTTGCCGACAATGCAAAGTGCCTTATCGAAATGACTATTGTGAAAACACAACATAGAATAATAAAAAATCGGTCGCCAACTTGCCATAATGCACATGGCAGGTTGGCAACAAAAAGTAAATATTTCATCGCCCTTTGTAATTGATTTCTGGAAGTGTCAAATGTTTCAGTCAGCAAATCATCACCATGAACACGACAGTTTTCTTTCCTATTAAACTGGAATCAATGGCCAACCAAGCAAAACAGTTTTCAAGGGACATACAATATGTACCTTGCAGCTACATATGCATGACACTGCAATGCCAATGTGAACCATATTGGCACCGCAAAATAGTTTGTCACTTAAGCAAATGGGCAATTCACCACAGCACATGTCTGCTAAGTTACACCTATTTCACTGTTCTCAAAGAGGTTTTTTATTTATAACTTAGGATTTAACACCATGACCAAATAAGGTACTTACAAGATTAAGGGCGACATTGATGCAAAAAGGAGGCACTGGTATTAAAGTGCAAGAACAGTATTCCAGCTTAAATTACATAATCTATGCATTACAAAATGCTTCCTGAAAGCAACTGGTTTGCAATCGATAACCCAATTTAACAGTAAAAACAGCTGTCTGACGTAATGGTACTTTCGTTGGCACTTTCCCCATGGAACTCATGCATGTTTCTTAGCTTAAGTTGAAAATTTATCTGAAAAACACCACATTAAAAAGTTGTGCATCAATTTGATTCATTCATACAATGTGGAACAGTGCATAAACCTTTCATAACTGACAATATTACAAATACATAGCAATATTTATACAGCACATTTTATTTGATATTAACATATTTTTCAAGAATAAGTACAATAGCCGTCACTGACAATTTCATAGATTGCAATAAGCACTAATATAAAGCTTGCCATAAAGCAAACGCTGGCAAAATATGTAGCACTGGTAGCTCTATTTTGTTACAACAAAGATAGTGCATGAATAATAAGGACAAGGAAGGAAGCAGAGCAGGTTATAAGTAAACTGTACCCAGCTACACACATGCAGCTGTAACAATAACAATACACATGGTGTATAAAAATCCAAAAACACAAAGAGAAAGTAAAGATGTGAGGAAAGCTTTTTTACTCATCACAAGTCATTCTGTAAGCGCAGATTTTGTATCGGCTCTAATCTGCCCTCAATGAATACATAAATTAGTTACATTAGGTGCCACATTTGCATGTCGCACATATAATTTTTTGTGATTTTTCTTGCTTTCATTTTTAACTCTGCAAGCATGACTGAGTCTGAAAGTTTATTTAACATAAGTAAACTATAGCATTGGAAAGTACACACTTTTGGGACCCAACAAATTTGTGTAAACCTTATGTAAAGCCTCCCTATGGCTCGGCACGTATACAGAAATGTTTCTATAAACAAAGCAGGTCACAGAAGATTGAACAACGCAAAACTAAAATTTTTCAATATTTTACCTTTCTGTTTATGTTTATCTACCACAGAAGTCTTTTGTACAGTGAAACAAATCCACACAATGCGCAGTGGACAGCCAAGCGTTAATATCTGTTTTTAATTTCTACTTTTCTCTGGTGTCCCCTTAAGGTAACATTGGTGCAAAGGCTTGTCTACGCTACGAATTCATTTCCACACAACCAGATGAGATGATAAGCCACATTATTGGTGTGTGAAATAAAACACTTTCTGTGCTTATCTTTCCACTACAGCTCATATCTAGATTGATTTGTTGTGCACTCTAGCACAGATTTTACACAGTTCATTTGGTGCCGAATGCAGCATTCACACCATAGCGGGATATCACATTTTGCCACATTGTAAGTGAACCATTCGATATATGGGATAATGACAAACTTAAGTTTTCGCTTTGTTTCTTTATCCTCTCGTCCAATTTTAACTTTAGCCACCTTGCTACATTTTGAGGGTGCAGACAGGCCACTGCGCCACTGCTAGGTTAAGAAAACACCAGAGGAAGGGTGCCCACTGTGCATTGGGTGTATACATTTTAATGTACCACAAGCTACTTGGTAGATAAACATAACCTCAAAGAAAAAACAATTAAACTCGAAGCCTATCATATGAGCAACTGGGACAGTTATGTGTAAATTAACTTCGTGACTCAGTGATGAAGAAACAGTTGTTAGAACGGACGTCGAGGCAAGTAAGTCATTCATGCTCACAACGAAAATAAAATACAAAGCAAGATCACAAGCAGTTCGCACATGCAATATACAATAAGACACCTGACATAACTGACATGCGTTTACTGAGGATAAATTACAGCTGGCGAATAATCTGCTGTTGCAAGGTGATACGCAATGAGTAAAAGCCCCTTGGGTGGCTATAACTTTTTCTCTGAGGCATTGAGCTCTTCTGACCACATACACATCATAAGGTACAGCTGCGTGGATGCAGCTGGGCACAAATGTGAATTAGTGCCAATCCTGTTTTTTTTTGAGCAAAGGTATCAAGTAACAGCGGGAAATGAACACAGACAAGAAAGGAACGAAGACCACAGGACAAGTGCTGTGGTCTTCGTTCCTTTCTTGTCTTTGTTAATTTCGCGATGTTACTTCATTTCCTTTGCTCAATTATGAACCAACTAGCCCTCATCAAGTTGTTACTTATGTTTTTTTGTCCTGCACTATCGTTATAATTTATAAATTATTAATGAAAAAATAACCCAACTGTTGGGTCTATCAGCTGTATATAAAACAAAACTTACTGGCAGATTTCACTGTACATTATTAACGTAGGAGGCGGGTACATCATTTCATATTTCATGAAACAGCTATGGGACAAAACAAATGCTGAAGACAAAAAAATCTATGAATGACCAGTACATTTTTTATTATATACAGTGTACCAGCTCTTTCTGCGACGAATATCTCTACTACCAAAAATCGTAGGCTGAAAAAATAATTGCCTAATATTAATAAAAGCGACCGAGATTAGAGCTGCGTGAAAATTGCTGGTGCTTTCTTAAGATCTCAAAAATCACAATTTTATTATTCAGCAGAACACTGACATCGTATTATTCAAGCTAGTCAGCGCAGAACGTGTGCTTAGTTTGTAGGAGTCCTCAGTCTGGCAGCCCTGAAATTTTGGCCCCAAAATTGGTGGTGCATGCTTTGCTGTTTCAGATATTACTTTGCCACAAAATGTTTTGTAAGCCCCGTAGGAGAATTCTCTGTGGAACAGAAACTTATGCCATCATTGCTTTTGGGGATGTGTATCTCAGGACATGTGCTAGTCTATGAGTTCTTACAAAGCAAAAATTCTCTAGTACTGCAATTATAATGTCTACAAGTACTATAAATGTTTGTTAGCGAAAATTGTCAATTGTCTTCAAGCAGTTATGTTCAATATTTAGAGGCAGTCACCGCTGAAACACTCAGTGGAAAACACGGAACAAAGACATGAAGTGAAAATGTAAATGTAGAACAAAGCACTTCAGAGAAATGATTTTTTATGTTAGTGGGCCAATAGCAATGGCACATTCACAAAAGTTAGTAGTGCACTTCCGGCGAATGCAGAAAAATTAACAGTGTTTAACAGCAGCCCAAGAGAAGACAGCCCAAGTCGCTTCGACAAGAGGACTTGCCTTGAACTTTGTGTCGCCATGTTATAGGTCACTATTGAAAGGGACGCTTTATTAAATATTGAGTTAAGGGGACGTGCTACTCTACAAGAAATTATTTTTTTATTAGTAGTACTAGAGGTTTGAAAATTGAGCCAATTGGAGAGGTCTTCAGGCAGATTGCGTATGCCATTAGTTTTTTTGTATCGTGATCTGATAGTACGCTTACCAGCGCAACCCACGTCATTATTGCTACTCGGCACGAGCCGTGCCCTCTCTCTTTCCTTTTCCATCTTTGCTCTTGGCGTGTCTTTATAAGCAAGAGCAATAAAGGACGCAAGCAGTTTTTCGCTCTTCACCATGTTGGCCTGGTCGATTCTTCGCACACGCCCATAACGCACGGAACGTTACATTTTTATTTAGCTGCTACATTACTGAAGTTATGACCTACACAATGGAAAAGTATATAATAATCTTTGCAGGGATTTTTGCATTAAATTTTCACAAAAAAAACATCGTGCTGTTGCTAACTTAGCACTTCGTAGACTGCAAAGTGCCGATATATATCCAAACAGCATGCGCAATTAGTGGAATTATGCAGGAAAATATTAGTACACTTCAAGTTTTTTTAACAATTCTATGAGAGTAATCTAGTGCACTAATAATTGTCCTATACTAACAAAATTTGGCATACATACTTTTCAAGATATGTAGAATGCTGATATATAGTTGAAATTTCAATATTTCTCGAAATTATTTAAAGTATCCTAACTTTTTTTCCAAGTTTCAGTCATTGTAAATGCTGCTCTGATAGATATCGGCACATTGGGGTCTACGAGCTAAATAAAATACAAAATGATGCTTTTTGTAAAAATTTTATACACAAGAAAGTACCCACAAAGATCACTATATTTTGCCATTGTGTAGAACATAGCTAAAAATATATAGCAGCTACACAAAAACCAATGACATATTTGAAATCTACATAAAAATCTCCTTAAGTGGTAAAGTTTTCAAATTTTAAGTAAAAATTTTTAAAATCGTTTCGAGGAGCATTTCCCCTTGTGTGTGACTGCCAATGTGTTCTACGAAAGTACTAGAAAATGCCGCCAGGCAGACGATAGGGAGTTTTAGAAATAGCACACCCTAGCATCTACCTACAAAGCCCCATGTCCTGCTTGCATGCCTTTGTACTTTCTTGCATTTTGTTCCACACCACCTTTAGCGTCCCTTAACACTGAACGCACAAAACCAAAAACACTCTATTATTGCAGCGAATTTTTAGCCTGAAAAGCAAATGCATGCAAATAGATGCTATCAACTGTACTTTGACAATAACCATTGCTTGTGACATTGCCAGTGTGACAATAACCAAATACTTGTTCTTACAAGAATGAAACCAGTCATACTATAAGATATATCTTCACATATTTGGAAATGAATGCACAAGGAACCTAGCAAATTGTCACATCAGTTTCACGAAAAATCTTTTAACCTTTGTTTCCTAGTCTAATTCACTTCGCGTTTGTACATTTACTCTGGCCTAGAATTCTCAACGTAGGAGGCGACTAACCCAGGCCTGGAAGCCACAATTTAAATCTGAAAGACATTCATCCCACCACCACATGTCGGTGCTATGCCATCCGAAGAAGCGAGTGTATCTATGAACATAGTCTGTAAAATTATTTTTACATGATGTGTACCATTACTCCTGCAAAAATAAATTCTGAAAATTAGGAAATATATTTGCCATTCAAAGCACTGCTATAAACCTGTTTGAGAAATGAAATACTCGTAAGGTGTAACACGACCAATGTCTGCATGGAACTTCGTATGCCTTTGGCATTTGGCAGTGTGGCAAACCTATTTGCCACGCTGACGAATGCCAAGGGTACCACAGGTTTTACGTTTCAAACCTTGTGTGCCAGTGCCACTTGTTATCATTTCACTGAAAGGAAGCCACATTACCGCACTTATGATGGGCAGCCAGGTTTCCATACTTTAATTCTGTTTTTTTCCTGCTCCTTATTCTTTCCTTTTTCAAGATTAAAGGGGGCTTGAAATAAGTACTTTATTTTCCTCTTACGTTTATCCTGCCCGAGAGCCCTGAATAAGCTACATTTCTTGAACATTTTGCAGCACTGTAGGTTATTAAATGAACAAAAAATGGTGTAAGTCAGCATTTTAGCCTCATGTATTCAAGAGTTAATAACCTATCAATTACATACACAACTACAAAAAACTACAAGAAACTGGGAATAATACAGATATAATAGCAGGAGATGATGCTAAGAATTCTACGAGAAAGGAACTATTAAAAACTAGGTACAAAAGACACACATAAATTATAATAACAGGAGTACTGTATTTGCAAAGAATCCTAAGGGGCAAATGGAAAGTCAAGCCAAGAGAACACTCCACCCCAGTATTTGCTCATGGTACGATAAGTGGTCCCAGCTGGTGATGCTGTTTGGATAGATGGCAGCTGAGGTACAGCTGCACAGTAGGTGAAACATGTAGAGGGGTCACCAAACGTTGAATGGTGGGGCACTGCAGGTTGCCTTGATCCCTGGCCTCATCTCACTGCGATGCGTGAAGCCTGGTTATGCATCCTTTCCAAGAGGACTCACTCGAGTGTGTGGCCCCACTTGAGCAAAATTTCGAGGCAACCTGAAAAACACAAGTCCACATCTATAAACACCAAAATATTCTTCACCATAGGACAAATCTGAAGCTTACCATCTACACAATGCAGATAATGAAAACAGACATAGGTCACGAGACTACAGGTAAATAAATGTGCTAAAAGTATAAGCAAATGTGAGGAGCTGCTTAAAGGATGGATTGCTTCTCATTTTGTTTTGTGTAGATCAATAAGTGCACCTTAACATAATTTCAAGTGTACATTACTTGGCCCTCTGTATGCCCTATTTCTGTCAACAGGCTATTCCATGCCAACTGTCCCAACGTGGCGCTTCACTATTTGGGATTTCCTTTTGAAAAATTGGGGACCCTTCAATATAAGACAAACGGTCATTTCATGAAATATTTATGAATGACTAAATAAACTTTATTGAAACCAGCAAGAGGTGGTGGCTGGGCCTAGGCCTCCCACGTAGGGACGTCGAGGTGTTGCGTCTTCGCCGCTTTGCAGGCTTACTGGTTCGCCCAGAGTTGGTCGTCAAGATTGGAGCTACGCAGGGCCGCGTGTTATCTCGACGAGCGGGTCGTGGGGTTAGTGTCGGGGTATCGTTGTGTACAGTCCCAAAGCATGTGTGGAAGTGTGGCTGGCTGTTTCTTGCAGATATGGCAAGTGGGATTGAGATAAATGTCTCGGTAGATCTTGTTGTAACGGTGTAAGGAGGGGCAGGTATTGGTTTGTAGCAGGCGGGGAGTTGTAGCCTACGCTCGTGATAGCTTGTAGTATGGGCCGGGGAAAGTTCTACGCTCTAAGTAGAAGGATTTCACACGATCACTGTAGCGTGTCAGGCGATCCCTACCAGTGGGGGCAGCCTCCCTGTCTCCCACGCGGTTAACGAGCCCTCGCGCTAGGGAGTGGGTAACCTCGTTGAGGTTGGGGAGGTGCGGGTGGACGATGCCTGCATGAGCTAGGAACCAGACGAGTGTAACCTGATGGTCGGTTGAGCGGGGTGCTTGTTGCAAGATGCGCATGTTTATAGACACTGTATAGAAGGATGTTGAGTTTGGTTTGTTCAGCCTTGTACCAGTTTAGATACATAGCAACGTAGGTGATGTAGCAAATCATGAATAACTGGATTAATCTGAGGAGATTCTCCTCTTTCATACCACCCCCCCCCCCGGTAGTTGGAGACCCGCTTCAAAAGTCTCGTTGTGTTGAATGCAATGTTGAGGATTTTGGCGAGAGCCATGCAGTTCGCTCCGTTCGCCTCTATGAGCATGCCGAGCACAGGGATATTGGTGACGAGCGGTATGGGGCTGCCATCCGTGAGGTGAAGCGCGATGTCTTCGTATTGGCGTTTAGCGGTGGGATGTTTCGGACGGCGGCCACGCAGAGTAGACCTGTAGAGGAAGAGTTTGGACTTGGCAGGGTAGCAGCGAAGCCCTGTGCCTTGGAGATAGGTCTCGAAGGTTTCAATGGCGGATTGTAGTGCCGTTTCCATTCAGACGTCACGGCGTTGGTGGGCTCAGATGGTTATATCGTCAGCGTAGATGGTGTGGGTTACACCGTCTACTTGCTGCCACTCCTTGGCAAGATCGATCATGACGAAATTAAAGAGTATTGGGGAGATAACGGACCCCAGGGGGGTTTCGGCGCTGCCCGGAGTCTGGGCGTTGGACCGGCGATCTCTCACCGAGAGGAAGGCCGTGCGAATAGAGAGAAAGTTGACGTAATTATAAGTACACGCACCGAGGTTAAGGCGTGAGATGCGTTCGAGAATGGTGGAATGGGCTGCGCTGTTAGGCTTTTTCGAGGTCAAGTATAGCTTTAATAGTACGGGTTCTAGATTCTAGTGTGTGATGCTTAAGTTGTAGCATGGCGTCTTGGGTCGGCAGGTGGGCCCGAATGCCAATGCCTGAGTGAGGATACACTGCAGTGTCTTCCAGATGGGTGTCAATTCGGGTGAGGAAGGCATGCTCCATAACCTTTCCCACACGTGAGGTTAGTGAGATGGGGTGAAGGTGATCGATGCTAGAGGGCTTGTCAGGTTTGGAAATAAGGATGACCTTTCTTGCTTTCCAGGCCAGGGGAATGGGACCCCTACGCCATTGATGTAATCTGTGAGGTGGGAAATGGAGGCGTCATCCAGGTTACACTTTATTAGTGACCCCGTCGGGGCCAGGGGCACAGCGGCTGTTTAGTTCATGCAGGGCGGCTTGGAGCTCAGCAACACTAAAGTTATCGTCCAGCAACACTTGGAGCTCAGCAACACTAAAGTTATCGTCCAGCAACACTTGGAGCTCAGCAACACTAAAGTTACCGTTGGGGGCCCCGGTGTAGGAGCCGTGATGTTGCACGGCGCCCACGGGGAGATACTTGTTAGTGAGGTGGTCTAAGAATTGGGCGCGGCCTTGTTTTTTGTTTTTCTTAGTGGCGTAAGCAATATGCATTTTTTTTGTAAGGCACCAAAAGGCATTGCCAAGAAACCGGTTCCTTCATTATGAGAGAACAAAATACATTTTTCTCAGGAGAATGAAGAGGCCTTAGACCTAAATAGTATTTCTTGATTATTAGCCATTGTAAAATTATGGGCTGTTAAAAATGGGCAAAAGGGCCTATTTTTATTTTGAGAGAACTGGCTTCTAGCAAAAGCTGTAAACTTACCTGTTCGATGTGCTCAGGACATGTACTGTGTACAAAAAATTGTTTATTATGCAAAAGTGCACAGAGATGAGGATGAACTTGCAAAAAAGTCAGTTTTGGCTTATGTTTGTCCGCATGTTTAACATTGAGGCAGTCCTAATAAAAATATTGTCACGGGAAACGGTGTAACTGAAAATATATTTACAAAATATATACAGCGAGCTGTAGCACTGCCAAGATGGCGGAAAGACAATCTCTTCAATCGTCTTCTTCTACGAAATGGTCAACGTCATCTTTGCCCCATTGCGCGCAGTCTCGTAAGATTAACCTCCGGCCGGAAAAGCGCCGACCCGGCGCCTAAGACCGGTGGGCGAAAGGTATGGCTTGAGGCAGGCCACGTGCACGACACCTGAGGAAGGAGAAGACGTGGTAGGACCGAGCAGGGCTACTTCGTAAATGACATCTGTCAATTGTAGGAGGACGCGATAGGGGCCAGAGTATCCCCAAAGTAGTTTTTTAGAAAGGCCAACGCGCCGAGACGGGGACCAGACAAGGACAAGATTACCTGGACTGAAGCGGGCGTCCCGGTGGTGGGCGTCGTACAACTTTTGCCGTGACTGCGACGCAGAGAGGCGAAGACGTGCAATGTGACGTGCCTTTTCAGCTGTAGCAATGGCATCACACGCGTATTTAGTAGGCAGTGCGGCAGGGGTGGAAAGAAGTGTGTCAAAGGAAGCGTTGGTTCTCGCCCGTATAGAAGATAGAAGGGAGAGTAGCCGGCGGTGTCATGGCGTGAGGAGTTGTAGGCAAAGGTGACAAAAGGTAGCGCAGTGTCCGTCATGGTGATCAGACGAAACATACATGGAGAGCATATCAGTGATAGTGCGATTCAGACGTTCAGTAGGACCGTTCGTTTGGGGGTGGTACGTAGTCGTAAGTTTGTGTTTGGTGGCACAAGAAGGAAGTGTGTCTTCAATGACTTCAATGACAAGCTGACGAGGAGCGCCGTGATCTAAAATTACGTCTTGGATCAAGAAGTCGGCGACGTCTGTAGCGCAACTGGTCGGGAGAGGTGTTTGTGATAGCGTAACGGGTCGCATAATCCGTAGCAACGGCAATCCATTTATTGCCAGCGGTGGAGAGAGGGAAGGGGCCGAGAAGGTCGAGGCCAATACGAAAAAATGGCTCGGTGGGTATTTCAATAGGCTGGAGGAGCCCAGCGTTGACACGACGCGCAGGCAGCGACAAAACGTTGAACACAACGGTAGAGACCGGGCCAGAAAAAACGCCGCCGTGCATGGTCATACGTCCTGGAAACACCAAGGTGGCCGGTTGGGACATCATGCAGTTGCTCGAGTACGGTCACCCGAAGGTGTGTAGGAACGCCGAGTAGTAGTTCCTCTTTCTCAGGGTGCATGTTACGGCGATATAATGTGCCATTTACAATGACAAACAGGTGAAGTGACCGGTCCGACGAGCCAGACTGCAGGCCGTTGATGAGATTATTTATAAACGTGTCCCGCCGTTGCTCGGCACCTAGGTGGCTGAAAGCGGAGAGCGAGAAAAGGCCGGCGGTGTATCCTCCGTGGTAACTTCGGGTGCATCAACGGGGTGCCGAGACAAGCAGTCGGCTTCCTGGTGTAGTCAGCCAGACTTGTACACCACAGTGTACGTGAATACCTGGAGACGTAGAGCGCAGCGACCTAGACGCCCAGTGGGGTCCTTGAGGCTCGAAAGCCAGCACAGAGCGTGGTGGTCAGTGGTAACAGTAAAAGGCCACCCGTATAAGTAGGGGCGAAATTTGCTGGCTGCCCAAACAAGAGCGAGGCACTCGCGCTCGGTAATGGAATAATTGCGCTCGGCAGGGGACAGAAGCCGGCTGGCGTACGCAATAACTCAATCACAACCACGTTGGCATTGGGCTAAAACAGCACCAATGCCATAGCCACTCGCGTCTGTGCGTACTTCAGTTGGAGCATTGGGATCAACGTGGGCGAGAATCGGCGGGGTAGTGAGTAGCGTGATAAGGTGTGAAAAGGCTGTGGCTTGAGCGAACCCCCACGAAAACGGAGCGTCTTTCCTGAGAAGATCTGCTAGTGGACGAGTTATCTCTGCAAAATTTCTGACAAATCGGCGGAAATACGAGCACAAGCCAACAAAGCTCCCAACATCCTTGGCACAAGTTGGTACAGGGAACTCGATGACAGCACGAACCTTGGCGGGGTCAGGACGGACGCCAGTTGAATCGACGAGATGCCACAGGATGGTAATTTGGCGGCGACCGAAGTGGCATTTCGAAGAATTAAGTTGGTGCCCAGCCACACGAAACCCCGACAGGATGGATGAAAGACGTGTGAGGTGTGTGGCAAATGTCGGGGAGAACACGATCACGTCGTCCAGGTAGCACAGGCAGATAGACCATTTAAAGCTGTGCACAGCGTGTCCATCATTCGCTCGAATGTGGCCGGGGCATTGCACAAGCCAAATGGCATAACTTTGAACTGATAGAGACCGTCAGCTGTAACAAATGCTGTCTTTTCACGGTCCCTGTCGTCCACGGCGATCTGCCAGTAACTGAAGCGCAGGTCGATGGATGAAAAATTTGTCGCGCCGTGAAGGCAATCCAGAGCGTCATCAATTCGTGGAAGAGGATATACATCCTTCTTGGTGATCTTATTGAGATGCCGATAATCAACGCAAAATCGCCAACTGTTATGTTTCTTTTTAATTAAGACAACAGGGGAAGCGCATGGACTCGCGGTCGGCTGAATAATGCCTTTTGAAAGCGTCTTGTCAACCTCTTGTTGAATAACTTGGCGCTCGGATGGTGACACGCAATAAGGTCGCCGGTGAATCGGAGGCGCATCGCCAGTATGTAGGCGATGTTTGAAGAGAGGGGTTTGACCTAGGGAATGGCAGTCAAAGTCGAAGATGTCGGAGTATGTGACTAGCAAATGACGGAGGTCGTTCACATGGGAGGGCAGAAGGTCCGGGGCAATGATCTTTGTGATAGCGCTCTGTACCGACGGACAAGTGGGCGCGTTGGCGGACAAAATTGCTGACGTAGGATCGTGTGACAGTGAAGGAATCTGGCACTCATCTGATGGTGACAGGTTGGCCAAAACTATGCCTTGGGGAAGAACTTGAGGACAGAGTCCGAAGTTGAAGAGGGGCAGGCAAGTCTGGTTGGTCGCAACAGTTACAACAGTGTGGGGAAAGGAAATGTTGCGCGACAAAAGGACACTGGTAGACGGAGTAATCACATAGTCACCATCCGGTACACTAGGGCAAGGTACAGCGACAATACAGGTGAGTGCTTGGGGCGGCAAACGAACAAACTCGGCACAAGAGAGCTGGCTCTGGACTACATTAGGAGCGTCTAGTTAAGCGGTGAAGTCAAGTTCAACGACACCGGCCGAGTAGTCAATTACAGCGGAGTGGTCAGTCAAGAAATCGAGTCCAAGGATTACGTCATGAGGGCAGTGGCGGAGAACATGAAAGAACATGGAATTGTGGCGGCCAGCGACGCTCACGCGTGCGGTGTACATTCCAAGCACGGCCGGAGTTCCGCCGTCAGCGATACGCACAACGCGGGAGTGGAGGTGTTAGCACTTTGTGCAAGCGTTCACAGAGATCAGCGCTCATCATACAAATATGTGCACCGGTGTCGATAAGGGCAGTAGCGGGTAGGCCATCCACTTCTACCGCAAGTTGGTTCTCGTGCGTGGGCAAGGTTAAAAGAGGCTTTGCAGGTCGTGGGTCCAATGCAGCATCACCTCCGGGAGCTGCATTGCTCAGTTTTCCTGGGAAGAGCGGCCAGAGGGGTGCAGCGATGAATAGCGGCGGGGTATTGGGGGCCGGGAACGACGATCGTGCGGAGAAGGTGAACGGCTGGAGCTGTGGGTTGGTACAGGAGCGTCTCGGAGCGGTGAGTAGTTACGAGCGCGAAACTGCAGGGGCCGATTGTCATCCCGGCGGATGTCAAAAAATGAGCGAGGGGAGGAAGGTTGGCGATACTGGAAGTGACGGGAAATATGTCCAACGCCGTGGCAATGAAAACATGGGCTTATCGTCCTGGGTTCTCCACTGGGCCGGATCACAATAGCGGCGCAACATTGCGGTATTTCTGTAAGACGGAAGAACAGAACTGACCCGAGGGTGAGGCAGGGATGCAACAGGCTGGAGTACTGCGTTAGCCAGCTCTTCCCTCACGACGGCTTAGATTAAAGAGACTGTCGGTCGGGAATCGTCGGAAGGGCGTGCGAAATAGGAAGGTGGCGATGCCGCCTCAATTTCACGACGCACGATGCGGACAAGGCTATCGGTAGTCGGTTGCTGATTGGGCGGCTGAACGTCCGCGCAGGACAATGTAGCGGCTGTTTTGAAGCCGCATGAATTGTTGGGCGATGCGGCGACTCTTCAGTGCTTCAAAACGCCGGCATTCCTTGATAATGTCTTCAATGGTCGAGCAGTCCTTAAAGACCAGCAAGTTGAAAGCATCACCAGCAATGCCTTTCAGGACGTGACTTACTTTGTGCGCCTCGGTCATGGTGGCATCAACTCGTCGGCAAAGGGCGATAACGTCAAGGATGTACAACACGTACGACTCCCTGTGAGATTGGGCGCGACAGGAGAGATCTTTCGAAGCGGCGCTCTGGCGGCCAATTGGTTTGCCAAATAGGTCACGAAGCTTCTGCTTACACAGATCCCAGCTGGTCAGCTCCATTTCGTGAGTGTCAAACCAGACGCGCGCTGTCCCAGTGAGGTAGAAACTGACATTAGCGAGTGTCACTGTCGGGTCCCACCACTAGTTGGTTGCGACGTGCTCGTAATTTCTAATCCAGTCATCAACGTCAACGTTGTCGGTGCCGCAAAAAGACCCTGGGTCGTCGGGTTGGATCAAGATCACTGGCTGGGGTGCCGGTGTTGCGGTTCACGCAATATCCCCGCCTGTTGACTTGGTGGAACTTGCCAGGACACGTCCGCTGCGGAGTTCCGTCTTGAGTAGTACCCCAGCACTTCCACCAAAATGTCGAGGGAAACGGTGTAACTGAAAATATATTTACAAAATATATACAGCGAGCTGTAGCGCTGCTAAGATGGCGGAAAGACAATCTCTTCAATCGTCGTCTTCTTCACCAAAATGGTCAACGTCATCTTTGTCCCATTGCGCGCAGTCTCGTAACGATATGCCAAATATCACATCTGAGAGCACGTATTGTTTTTAAATTGGTAAAGCTTTATCAGAGTAGTTTTCGTGTTAAGCAAGAAAAAAAATGTTATAAGTGGTCTCCTACAAGTCTCGAAATTTCCATCGTGGTTCATCTAATCCACATAGCTTTTTGGCTGCTAAAACAAAATGAAAGACAAACTTGAGCATTCCTCCACCAATAGAGGGGAGTTTAAACTGCTTCCAAGTTCATTCCATCGTGGCTATAAGCCGGTTCAGTCAAGAAGACGCTGTTGGACTACATGTATTTACCTGCATGTTGCTTTCTGCTGTCGGCCTGCTTGGCATCATCACTAAGGCTGCCAACTCTCTAGTGGACGTAGTCAGGACAGGGTAGCGGCGGGACATAGGTGCAGGAGCCACCAGGTTGTACCTGTAATAAAGTTGCACAAGTGTGTTTAGTCTTTCTATTTCGCAATATACAAGAAAAATGCAGCCGTTGTCTGCGTAACATGGCTACGAATACAAATAAAGGTAAACGGTTAGGGCCTGCACCACAACTACAACACCGACAAAAACAAAACTGCATTTGTGTTTATGAAAATGCAAGCGAAGATAAAAAAGAAAGTTCAACCGAGCTGTGCGTGGAAGCTCGGTTGGAACCTCAGGTCAGGCCATCAAGTGATCTGTTAGTCAACAGCTAGCCTGCCATCTTAACATGTCACTGTAAATTTGCTTAACCTGTGTTAATTTTAAGCTGAAATAATCTACGTTGAACATCTCCTGGCATAAGTATATCACCATAATTCTATTAACAAATTGCCATGATTGATAGTGCAACAAAGTGGAAGCTGAGAATGAAGCTGGCCAACCGGGAAGTGAAAGATAACATTGTACTTCTGTATACCTTATTATTCTTTTTCTGCTCATTTCTTGCTGTGACAACTTTCACATTCTTGATATTTCACCCAGATAATTTTTATTCCATAATGCATAATACTTCAGCAAAAGCATTAATGCTTCCTTTTAATGGTCAATAGCGGTAGAATAAGGAATGTCACTGGAGCCGTTTCGACAACAGGACTTGTCTCCTCAAAACATTGGCTTTAGCAATGCTCCTTGTTCTACGGCTTTTATCATTTCAAGTCACGTCTTCCGGTGTACATTTGTCCTTTCAACGTTGTGATAATGAAATTGTAATAACAGAGAATTAATAAACGTAGCTGAAAAGAAATTGGACTTGTGGGTAGATAACGACAAGGTAACTGCGCAACATTGGCACGGACAAAGGAGGCTTGTGTTTTTTATTATTATGGGGTTTTACGTGCCAAAACCAGTTCTGATTATGAGGCACGCCGTAGTGGGGGACTCCGGAAATTTGGACCACCTGGAGCTCTTTAACGTGCACCTAAATCTAAGTACACGGGTGCTTTCGCATTTCGCCCCCATCGAAATGCGGCCGCCGTGGCCGGGATTCGATCCCGCGACCTCGTGCTCACCAGCCCAACACCATAGCCACTGAGCAACCACGGCGGGTAAAGGAGGCTTGTGTGTCTTGTCTGCTCCAGCCATGTCTCGTCCTTGTGCGATTACTTTTTCTCTATGTAGACGTATTACCCTTTGCACAATATTACTAAAATGAATAAGGGCAGGAAGGAAGACACAAACGTTATTACAAATAGCATCATACTGCTAAGGAGATATACCAAAGTGCCTGCTACGATTTGTCTCACCCATAACGTGCTGGATAAGATGGCTACTTCCTGTGGCTGTTGCCGCTTGTTGAATACGTAAAATAAAATTAATTATATATTTTTAAATATGCAGGACAACAGTAGTAGAGGGGGAGATGACACATCATTGTTTCGTACAAGAAGGTAAACTAATCTCTGATACATGACAGGCGAAATTCTAAAAATTTAATTAGTAGAATGCACCACACTTAATTATATATAATTCAACACTTTCAGAGTGCCTTGGTACAAGAAAAAAGGTATTTCTGCATGGAAGCAGCAAAATAATAAATAGGCTTCTACTTTTACAGCAAAACATCCTACAGCGATTAAGCCAACTACAGCTGTATTTATTTAAAATTGTTAAATATACGCACATTACAATAGCCAAGACGATATTAACTTGGGTTTATATATAGCTCACGGAGAGAAACAACTGTGCAATGAACTCATTTATGCTTGCCAAATATAAGCACTAACATAAAAATAAAGACCCTTTTTTCCATAAAACACAGAACACAAAATAGAAAATCCAGTAAGAATACTTTAAGTTTACCAAAGAACACACCTAGGTTTTGTAAGCCTAGTAGCTTTTACTATACAAAGGTTGCAGCAAATTCATGCGTTTGAATAGTAACAGCAGTGAAAATAAAGATTGAGTGAAAAGAAATGCATTATATATCGGTTTAGATTGTTAGCCAATGTGTTTCTGACTTGCAGCCAAATACACATTAAACTTATTTTGTTTCAGCGCTTAAAGCATTGTGCCTTTTACGTTTGTGCATGCAGCCGCTTTACCGCTACGACAATTTATGTGGTGCCACATCGCCCGACACTCCATACAGCACTGTAGTGTTTTTTCTTATTCTCAGTAATATTGCTACACGCGTGTGGTATTTGATTGTTTGACCGAGGCGCGCGGGCGCCATCACTCGAGAAAAGAAGAGGAAGAACGAGTCAGTAAGACGGGCAACTATTTACAGGATGTATTTACAACAGCGGTTGCAGCGCTGATCGGTTAGGTTCACAGCGCGAGCCCAGCTCGTTCTTCCTCTTCTTTTCTCGAGTGATGGCGCCCGCGCGCCTCGGTCAAACAATCAAATACCACACGCGTGTAGCAATATACCTGAGGCGCTAGCGAATCTTCAAGATACACGAACTGTCTTCAACGTTTTCGACTACCTGTGTTCGGCAGCTGATGTGACACTGGTGCTACTATTTTCTTCGTACTTCTAGTTCTGCAGCACTTCTTATTCTGCGGATTTTTCAATGCGACTGGCTGCTCACTACTAGGATCGGTAAGCGCAGTGTTTCTCCAGACAGTACATCTTTGTTATAAGAATAATGTTATATACACTACGTATTGCGGCGGTACCGGAATTGGTTATATGCACGACGATGCAGCACCTCCGCCGACGTGCCGCTACAATCGCTCTTCGCGTGCTGCAGTGTACGCCACGGCGGAGCAATAAGAATAGCTGTTATCGTTCCGCAACAATCCTGTAGCACATAACCACAACTGAAAATGATTGCTTCTAAAAATACCGTAATGCCACAAATGTCATAAACTGAACTACTACGGGTTAAATAGTGCATTGTTTTCCGTAATGTTCATGTTGTCAGGATGGCCGAGCGGTCCAAGGCGCTGCTGCGTTCAGGTTGCAGTCAGGTCTTCCGGGCGTGGGTTTTCAATTTTGAGACTTGTTATTGCATTTTGTATCAAGACTTAGTAGTCGTCCGGCAGTCGACGATGCGAGCGTCCGTTCTTGCGCAAGCGGATACTGCTCTCGTTTGTGCCACGGTGCCGGACGCCGACGCGAAGCAGCGGTCGTTGGGGTGTTTCGGAGTGCAGCGTAGCAACACCCCAAATAAACATACTGCTTCAGTCAGATAGACTGCTCCCTCCCTGATAGTGAGATTATATTTGGATCATCAAAACGGTGATGCGTTTCTTGATACAGCGGCCGCTCTCAGCGCGCGTCGACGGAGGCGCTGCATCGTCGTGCATATAACTAATTCCGGTACCACCGCAGTACGTACGTATAGCATTGTTCTTATAATTTCAGATGCCAGTAGTATTTTCGCATGCATCCGCGTGCGCAAGCCTCCGCGCGCATGCTTAGGAAACGTCTGTAATGCCAAGAGAAACGTTGCGCAAAATGTAGCCAAACTGGAATGGCCCAGTACCTACGCGCCGTTTGCAAACTCGAACAAAAGTTGAACACTAACCTGAGACGTTAAGAGAAAAATGACACAGTCACACCATGCTGGTAGGCTTTCGTATGCATCTGGCAGTCTCTGTGCGTTACGACCTCTCACATCACAATGAAAGACGAGGCAGTGCAGACCGCGACACTTCGGGTACTTGTCACCGCCCGGTGAGCTGCACTTGCTCCCTGTCTCCGAAGACGAAATCGGCGACACACTGCTGCTGGCGGTACTTGTTGTCGTAATCGCATACTACGGAAAGAAGTTCCCACCGTAACGTCCGGTTGCAGTCGTCCCTAACGCAGCGCTTTCAGAACCATTCAACGACGACAACGTACTCGCGCATGATGCGACACAGCTGCAAAATGGCACCTTGCCTTTGATGGCTGCGGCTTAGGATCTTTGTCGATCCGCTTAACACATGCACTAGTTTTGGTTTCGTTTTCTCGCTTTTTTTTTCACTGATAAATTTTCGTCACGTAAATAATGTTCACGAATTAAACGGCCATGATTTTAAACATGCGTCTTGAAATACCGCTACGTTCACTTTACAGAAGCAAAATTAGGTCGTCCGAGTCTGGTTACGTTTGAAATATCTATCGTTGGGGTTCGGAGCGTGCTCGAACTGCGATAAAGAGGCGGCGTATTAGCGGTTAACTTGCTTAACTACAATGGTGCAGCTGCACTCTATCTCTATCGAGTGCAGTTTGCACTGATGTGAGGTAGAGAGACGCCCATGTTACAGAATAATATAGTGCACATGAAGCTGCGAAAACTGATGCATTTTCTCAACAAGTTCTTCCGTCTGTGTGCTGCTGTCACCGACTGCCGGCGTAGTCATTTGGCGGAGATTTGCCCACACACTTTCTAGGAAGATCTTTCACCGCTCGCTCATTGCGTGAAGAACCACCGGGGTTGGTTCTTCATAAAATGTTTACGTTTATTGCGATAGCGATCATAGGGACACAACCGGGGAAATTTGTCTGTCGGCGTTGCCCTGAGTTCACGTATAAAGTCCTTGCGATAAAATCCTACGCCATGCCGTTGGCTGTGCGCGTGAAAGGAAGTGTTCGAGGGTGAGCCGCGATGGATGGTGGCTTGATGGGCGCCCCATATATATAGGAGGTCACGTGATAAAACTCGCCCAAGCCGGCGGAAGGCAGGCGCTGGGTTATCACGCTTCTCCTCTAACGCCACTGTCTTAAAGGTAATCTCCGATGGCTTCAAAAGAAGGGTGAGCCGAGGTAGCGTGATTTCAAGTTTCGGAGACGCGTTGAAGGAAGAGGTAGCAGAAGCGTTCGGTTTCCTCTCTTTGCGCTCTTCATCATGCCAACGTTGCGACAGCGAGTATTCGCGGTCATTGAGAGAGATCTGTTCATGTTTGCATGTGCGCGCGTGACCCCGTGCTTGCTAATGTATTTAGCAAGCGAATGTTTACTGCAGTTTATGCAGCCGATGAACCTACGAATCTTGCTTTGTGTAGTTGTCTAATACATTGTTATGGCTATGAAAGATCCACCTTTCGG
Organism: Dermacentor silvarum; assembly: GCF_013339745.2. NCBI lineage: Eukaryota > Metazoa > Arthropoda > Arachnida > Ixodida > Ixodidae > Dermacentor > Dermacentor silvarum. Next base: position 438,113,847 of record NC_051154.1, read on the forward strand.
TAGAAACTGCCACATTTTTGTTTTTATAGTTCTAAGGAGGCTCAAAAGCAGTGTTGCGTACGCTCATTTTTTTTCTGGTCGCGAAACGCAACGCATCGCGGTAGCCCAATCGCTATGGCGTTGGGCTACTGAGCTCGAGCTCACGAGTCCAATCACAACCGCGACGGCCGCATTCTAATGAGGGCAGAATGCAAAAATACTCGTATATTGTGCATTCCACGTACGTTAAAGAACCCGAGCTGCTGAAAATTATCTGCAGTTTCCCATTACCGTGTGCCTCATAATAAGATCTTGGTTTAGGCACGTAAACACTAAAGATTTAATTTTACGTCGTGGAACTACATTTACAATCGGCACTGTTGAGTGCGTCTACTGAACTTGCTTTCGCGTTGCTGTGATTTGTTTTGCAGCCAATCCATTTTCTGAGATTTACTTATGGTCGGAATCGAGTGTGATGAATTGAAGTCTTCGTTAGCTCAGGAAACCAGCTGCCGCTTAAGGGAACGAGATATCAACAGACATGGTCAAGGAAAACCAACATTTAGAGTTAGAAGTCATTGTAGAACATGACAAGGACGAAAGAATGAGACACTGCCTTTGAACCAGGACATAAACCCTGAGGGACTGCCTAAACGAGAAGCAAGCATAAAGCAAGAAGAATTTATATGGTATGCATTCGCCTGCATTGTAATCTTTCTCTCGCCAATACTAATATCGAGTCACAAAGAAGTCGCGATCTTTCACGACGACCATCTTCGAAAGCCACTGGGAGTCAACTGCTTCATGCAGAAGGGTTGGCCATTATTTTGTCGTTCTACTCACGCAAAAAGGGGTCTTAAGTAAGAAAAAGAGAGTCAAGTTGCTGTGACTAACTTTTGACCCATTTTTTTTCTTAGAGTGAAACTTTATGTATATGCGCCTATAGAATGTGAAGTTTGTACTGTAGGTGCGCGATAATCAGGTCTGCAAAATAGTTTGGTGTGTTCTATGTCCTTCTGTACAAAAGCTGCTAATAAAATGGCAAAATAAAGCACATTTCACTACCTGTTATTGTTCTGCCGAAACACAGTAGCCACGCGCTATGGCATGCTGGGTCACGTATCATAACAGAATAGGATAAAATTTTAGCAACCACAGATGCGTTGCTGGCGTTTATTCAATACATGAACCACACACGCAAAAGAAAATGGACGTTACAAAAAAAGACTGCAAATTACAGCTTTTAGAAAAATGCAGACTGTAGCAGCAAACGTAACTCGTGCTAGTTTCCTCTTGCGTCTGTCAAAAAAATCGCACACTCGTCGAGCATTGCAGACAAGCGGGATGGCCATCCCACCCCCCTCGCACGTCAGCAAAAGCGTTGCCATAACAGCACGCTTATTTGCACTTCTTTTTTTTTCTTCTCAGAAGCATGGTCTACCAAGCACCATGGGAGAAACTGGCGCTTGTGACACAATTCCCGTTTACCTAGGGGGTATACCAGCTGACGTAGCCTAGGTATAGTCCCCAAGTAAACAGGATACGCGTCACGAGCGCCAGTTTCTGCCCTGGTGGTTGGTAGGCCATGCTTCTGAGAAAGAAAAAATGAGCCTGCATGCTGTGGCGACTGTCTACGGTCTGAGGGTCCATCAAGGGTTCCATGTATTGCGCCGTGCCAGGTGCCAAGAGGAGGAGATATCCAGGGAGATTAGAAAACTGTTTTATATAGACTGTACATGGTATTTTACAAGCAGGGCTCCATGATATTGGAGCCGTCTACGTGCTAACATCTTTGCATGTGGTAGCGTTTACATCTCCGAGCGTTCTCCATGGTCGAACGACTCTACATGGTCGAGCGTCTCTACATCGTCAAGCGTCTTTACATGGTCAAGCGTCAAGCCTCTCTACAACACTCAAGTCCCCTGTTTTATCCCTTCCGTTTCCCTCTTTCACTCGACGAGGAAATACACTTTAGTTCCATTAGCCAATGACAGTGTTTGGTCAGGTAGCCATATCCCGCACGTGATGTGTCGTTGTTTCCCGCCGGGCTCCGCCTCCAAACTTGCTAGGTCGCCCCCGGACACAGGCAGCGGTTGACACCTTGGGAACCGAACGTTGATGTCGTTCCCCCGCGATTGCCAGACACTGGCCCCCTTCAAGATTCGCCTCTCCATAGCGGTCAGTTCGCCGAACCAAGGAGGGCGGTGGCTGTCTCGAAAGGGCGCCAGGCCTCGTCGTGGTTCGGGCGGCGCTGGTAATTCACGGAACCGCACCAAAGGGGCGACGGTGCCGTTTAGCGACGCATGAGGTAGCCTGGAGACCAACTGCTAATCCGTCAGTCCCAAGTGAGAATTCTCGACCGCGAGAAACCGGGCGCCAGGTTGGCGCGTCTGAGCCTGCGCCGGTCTCCTTTGTCCCGAAGGACCGCCAGACACAACAATGCCAAGGGTCTTGTTGATGTGCGAGTGGGAGACGGTCATCCCGGTTGTCGTCTGTAGCGCGCTCGATGAGTGCGCGATTTTCTCTACAGACGCAAGAGGAAACTATACTTCGTTTCAGACATCAGGCAAGGTAGCGAAGCTTCCATAAAAGCCCATACGTTCAACACATGGCGGTTCTTCGGCGGTTCATGAGGCTTAGCGCTAACTGTGTCGAGAGAACGAGAGAACACTTCCGCCGGACGAAAAAATAATGTGACGACAAATACGCTAAAAAATAAGTGACACCATTTGGTTTCCAAAGGCGCGAAATTTGTTTTAGTGGCCGGCCATTAGAGCTATGTATTCAAATGCCCCGCCATTCGACTGGATTGGCGTTTCCAGCTTTTAGCGCGGAATGCGATACAGCAAAAGGTCAGCCGTACGGGTATAGTGAACTAGAATATCTTCTAGTGGGGCGACCGCCTCCGCTGGAGAGGGCCTCGAGGGGAATAAAAATGCGCCGGCGCAGTAGTCGGCCGCACTTGAAAGCGCGTCAGCTTTCGGGCCGTCGCGCTGTTAGGACAACCACTTCGTCCGGCGTTTTCGCCGGGTGAAGTTTACCGCCATGAAGTAATGCACGACTAGGAAGGGACAAATGCTTTTGCTTCTGGTTTTATTCTTTGCAGCTTCATTATGCATATAGAAAAATTCAAATACTGTCGCTTGAGCGTGTTGTAGTTGTGAAATCGTCTGGTATATAGAGACAGAGCCACAATACTTCACATTTCGCAGTGGTATTCGTTGCAGTTTGCCTGGCTTATTATCGACACAGTTTCTTATATGAACGTGCAAAGCGTAAAATGGGTATTTGCGAACGCTTACCGTGATTTTCTAGAGCGGCTGAGCTGGATAGGCGACTGCAATATGCAGGGTGTCCGAACTATCATGCACCAAGATTTAAAAATATGCAGATGCCACGTAGTGGGACAGAACCAATGTAACGTTGTTTGCCGTCGCCTGGAGAAACCCAGATTATTGTTCTTGCATTCCGCCTAACATTTAGTGTTAATTATTCACCTTCTCAAATATTACAATGAGATAAAAAGTGTCAATGAGAAAAGATCAACATGAAAAACTCCCGAGACAGGTTTCTGTTGCTCAATACGTGCTACATAAACGTGTTTTTTTTTTTCGAGCGTGATAGAAGCCCGCGAACATACGCAAAATTGCCGCGCGATTGGCGCACTTTGCGTGTATTTGCTCGTAGAGTTATGAGCAACTAATAAACAACAAAGTTGTGATACAGCATGCCAATGCACTTTTATTTACACAATATGTTCGCTTTTCAGTCGACCACATTCCAACAGATTGGTAAAATTACCCTCATAAGCGACTGAGCTTCAAGTGTTAGTGCGACTTTCTCAGCGCTGCATCACAAGACCTGTTTAATAATAATAGTATATGGGGCTATACGTGCCAAAACGACCATCTGATTATGAGACACGCCGTGTAGTGGGAGACTGCGGATTAATTTGGGCCACCTGGGGTTCTTTAACGTGCACCTAAATCCAAGTACCCGGGTGTTTTCTGCATTTCGACCCATCGAAATGCGGCCGCCGTGGCCGGGATTCGATCCCGCGACCTCGTGCTCAGCAGCCAAACAGCGCAACTACTGAGGAACCACGGCGGGTGAGACTTGTTTACCCTTTAATATAAAAGTGGAGCAAGCGTTAGGAGGAAGCGCTGGGGTGCCCCTCGGAATTGTAACTTCAGTTTCATTGATCATGTGGACATAATGCCTCAAGATAAAATGCGGCTCGAAGTGCAGTTCCCAAACAGCTCATTCAGGGTCCAGCGGTTTGTCAAGCCCGTGGAGACTTCGCTGCCAAACAAGCCTGTGTTGTTCATCTTTCGGAGCCTTAAAAAGCGATAACTTGCGCTCTTGGGCTGTTTTTGCATAGCCAGTTTCGCAGCCTGGCACGTAACAGTGGTTTAACCGCCGCTTGGGCGGCATCATAAACACTGACGCAGAAAAAGGCGCAAAAAAAGCGACATTCCGTGACGACGACATCGAAAAACAACGTGCAGACGCAGAAGCGGCGCTCACTCGCTTCATGTGCGGGCGACGACAGCGCCGCCGCTACTTTCTTCCAAAGCGGGCACGCGACGCGCAATAGGATGCGCCACCGCTCGAACCACTGTAAAACATTCTAGTACACTGTAGTACGGGTGTCGAAACCGAAACCTTGCACAGAACATACTTTCTTTGGAGGCCGAGGAAAGCTTTAGGTGTAGAGACTGAGTGCTCGTCGTTCGACGCCAAGCCCGTCGGACAGCGCAGCCGCACGAAAACAACTAAAGTAAACATTTATGTGGCGGTCGTAACTCATTACTTTTGACCGAATAGGCGAAGAAACCAAACAATGAAACTACCGCGTTACCAAATTCCGACAAACGTCGGAGAGCAAAACAATACCACGTGCGGGGGGGGGGGGGGAGGGGTATTGTAACAGGTGAACTTTATGAGCGCGCCTTTCGGCCCTCTTCAAAAGCTGCATTGCATTGCAAGTGATAGCGGCGTCAACCCGTACGGTGGGCGCTGGAAGAAAGGTATTTATTGAGGATGATAAAATAGAGTTGTCTTAGTTTGTCGTCACGCGTATGTACAATTGCTTAGGAATTTTATTTTCGTTGAGTGAATCTAACTGTGTCTGAGTTAAATGAAAAGAAAAATACAACGTTTTTCTTTCACAATGTTTGTTCCCTCTAAATGTAGTCGCGCTTCAATCGCTGCTCCCATAACCACCCTTGCTGATGTCCGTGACAATTTGTTCTGAACCGCTTTTCGCGCAAAGCTTCGCGAGCTATTTGGATCGACCTTGCATCAGGTGCAACGCTGTGGAGGCTTATAGATACTTTTTTCAGTGGTTACGTCCGCACTTAGAAACAGTTTGATTTTCTTATTCGCAATTCTGCGAAACTGTTGTTTATGTAGGTTCAGTATGGAATGAAAAGAGTTTTAATCATTAGAAATAAAGAAACTGTGATATACGACTATCTAATGCATAGTTTTACATCAGTTTGTTTTTCGTTTCGTTTCTTTTCGAGTTCTTTATTGGCAGCGCGTCGTGGCAACCTCATGTGCGCACTCGCGCGAGAAAACTCCGTTGGCGCGCAGCGAAGCATGGACGGAACGCGCGGAGTGATACTTTTTCGTCACAGAACTTATTACGTAGCTTCGGCAGCGTTGCACCTGATGTCTGAAACAGAGTATAACGCAAGTTGCGTTTCCTGCTACAGTCTGCATTGTTCTAAAGCTGTCATTTTCAGCAGCAATTTCTTTTTTCGTGTGTGGTTGTTCGCGTATTGAAAAATTCATGAACCATTCGACTCTGTGAAGGTGCATGATCAGCGAAGCAGTTTAGCGCACGACACAGAGGTGACACAGAATTTTGAACAAGGGTACGAACATATTTATTGCCCTGATCGGTGGTCATCGTGACGATAGGCACGCACACACATTCACGTATCACCTGTTATTAAATCTGTCCGTCACGAAACCAATGAATGGCTCATGCCACCGTAAACGCGGCCTATACCCATTACGACGACAGAAGAAAGGTGAAATTCTGCTCTGGAAGTGATGAAAGGCCACAAAGCCAGCTGTGGAAGAAGACGACGACGACGAACGCATGAGCAGTGGCAAGAGCGCGTTCGCGCGGTGGTTGTGCCGAGCGGCGCCAATGAGCCAGCTGTGGAAGAAAACATGACGCTCGAGCGATTGCTGATGGATGGATAGATGGAAAAACTTTATTTTGGTCCATTGGGTCGCGCTAGATTCCTAGCCCGAAGTGGGCCGCTCCCACGTTGGGACCGAAAGGCCTAGCCTATCGGCCGCTTCGCGGGCCCGTTGGACTGCCCATAGCTGTTCATCTAATGTGAGACTGCGTAGGATAATTTTTTTTCAAAACGGAGTCAGCTGTGGAAGAAGACGACGACGACGAACGCGCTCGTGCCATTGCTCGCGCGTTCACGCGGTTGCGCCGAGGGGCGCACACGAGCCAGCTGTGGAAGAAGATGACGACGCTCAAGCCATTGCTGATGAGGATAATTTCTGCACACAGATGCCACGAAAACTCAGACCAGAGCCATGTACAGCCTGGCTGAAAAATTGAGCAGATACTTCTGACTGTTTGCGTGTGGGAATGCGAAAGCATTGCATGCAGCCCCTTGGGTGAAATGTTTTCGATTGAGGTTTTCGAAATGCATTAAAATTCTCTCTGATGATTCGGTGTGTGTGTGCTTGCGCATACGTTGGCCAGAGACCAGAAACATTCGGACCATTGTGCTGCAACACGATTAATTTTATTTCGAGCTATGCGATCCTCTATGTCTAATAGTAGGTCCGTCGTGATTATGTCGTCTTCTCCATCATGATATTCACGTTTCACAGCTGCTGCTGAGGTAGACGCTTCAGAGTGCATTGCAGTAGAGACAGCACCGATGAAATCCGAAGAGCAATAAGGCGCGGGAAGCAGCGCGCTCATTTTATACTCATGACGTGGCGCACGCGCCTCCCCATTGTCTGCGCCGTCACGTGCCCAGTGACGCACGCACTAGGCCACAACATTAGTCAGCCACATGGCTGCAACGTGACGTGTGCAATCACGTACGCACTAGGCACATCATTAGTAAGTCAGAACCGTGGAACCGCCGTGCAGTCGGGAAGCGTGCTCGTCTCGCACCCCGGGCGCCCGGGTTCGATTGCCATCCAGACCCAACTGTACCACATTTTCTTTTCGAAGACATTAATGTGCTTTGTCTACGAGAACCTTCCTGAGAAATTTGATGTCACTCCGAGCATTTTTGACATGTTTCTACTTTTTGCGCCGTCGGACATTTTCACTGCCATCACTTGATCAAGCCGGATTTCTTTGCCTCATGGGACATATAATGCTTTCGCATTAAAATTGACGCTTGCGACACACGCGCGAAAAATATCACCAGCCCTTCCACTTCGTGAAGATGGTTAACCAGCGAAGCTGAAACGTGCGGCCCCGGTGTTTATCACTGGGTTAATCCCGAAGGTTCACTGAAGTATTTCTCAATTATGAGGTTACACACATGTTCGGCTGCAACGGAGAGAACGACGTCACTTACGGTATGCCCGCAGTCCGTCGTAGTCGCTTGCGTTCTGTCTCGAGTTTGCTCGGCGGCATGTTTAGCAACATTCGCCCGTCAATACCGCTCCCGATTCTTCAAAATTGCTTCAAAATTAATTCTGTTCGTTAAGTAAGACAATGAATGGCTCACACACCCTTAATTAAGGGCTCATACTCGGCCCCCCCCATGACGACGACAGAAGAGAAGTGAAACTCTACGCTGGAATAATGAGCGGCAATGGAGCCATTTGTGGTAGAAGACGACGATGATGAACGCGGGAGTAGTGACACGAGCGCGTGCCCAGCACGAGTACGAGCCAGCATCGGAAGAAGACGACGCTCGAGCCAATGCTGATGGTGATAATTTTCTGTACACAGGCGATTTCGCCTAGTCATATACGATTTCGCCTAGACATATAAAGCTTCGCTTTGAAAGAAAAAGATTCACCGACGATTACGATACACCTTAATGGGAAATCCGAGCCCCGCTCTATACGTGTTTTCATTTCGCGATGTATTGTGGCATCGCACCGATCACCGCACTTTCTGGCAGAGCGCGGCGCTATATACATTCTCCGGCCACACAGTTGCCGCTTCCCGGTAACTACAGCTTATGGAACCGTAATCTTTACTGGGAAACGCTTGCGATGAAAGCTATGTGCGAAGGAGAGCTTTGTGGTTCTTATTTTTTTATTGTTTCCCGCTCGGCCGGCACCGCTGCTGACGCGGAAGAAGGCGAGCTTTCTGTTTTTTTTCTTTCCTCCGCTCGGCCACCGCCGCGCATGCGCGGACGTCTTTCATCGCCTGCAGCGCTCCGCGTCCGCTCGGTCAGTCTTCGCTGTGCTCGTTCACTCGGTTACGCCGAGGGACAACGCCGACGCTCGCCGTATATAGGAATGAGCGGCTCTGAGCTGCGCTCTAAAATTCACCTACGATTGCGATACTCCCTAAAGCGAAATTTGAACGCAGCTTATACTTGTTTTCATTTCGCGATGTATTGGCTGGCGCGGAGAATATTATGGTGCACCACATTGCAAACGGAGCGAAGTGTAGCGCAACTGCCTCGCTAATCGGGAGATCGCGAGAGGCGGCGCGTGGGTGACGCGTGGGTGCGATCCACAGCAGCCGCTGTTTACAGACAGAACTCCGGTCATACAGAGCATTGTTTCCATATATGGTGTCGGTGGACGCGCTCGCCGCGTGCCATCGATGTACAGACGATGGCATGCAACTCGGGTGCCATCTCGTAGCGGTCGTCGCCATCGAGCCCGTCTTGCGCGGCACTACGCTTTTCTTCTCACGCTTTCGCCACACCCTCCTGCTCCCTTTCCGCCTCATGGTTCTGCAGCACCCTCTTCTTTGTGCTCTCTTCGCTATCGCCCACTTTCATCCCCCGCTACGCTCCACGTTCACTCTTTCATCCTTGACTGTACTCATTTGTCCGGTTACGTCGGGGGTGGTAGTCGTGGTGGTTGTGAGAAACATTTATTTGCTGTATTTACAAGTGAGAGATAGGGAGGACCTTAAGGGCCGGCCCTCTAGAAACTTTATAAACTTTACAAAAAGAGGTGTCTTCTTTCGGCTTCGGCAGCTACGCGTGCCCTGGCCACGAGGGCTCTCTGGCCCTCCAAGGTCGAGCAGCAGAGCCGGGCAGCCTCCCAGCTCTCTCGGATTGGGCGAGGGAAGGGGAGGGGATTGGCGGGACCGCCGGGTTTGAGGGACATGCCCACACCATGTGGAAAGGATCCGCGAATGGATGATCACAGTGTGGGCATTCCCCGGAGAAGGCCAGATTGAAATGCTTAAGTTTCGCCGGGCACATTATTGCGTTGGTGTATAGACGTAAGAGCCAGCGCTCGTCTGTCTTAGCCAGGCCCGGTGCCGGTGGCGGAAATCGGAGCCTGTTCGTTTTGTACGTATCCGTGATGTCTCGAAAGGAAGTTACCGGATTAGGTTCTGGAACGTCAGGCGATGGAGGGTGAGGCGGGTCTCGGGAATTAAGCGCTCGGGCTGAGGTATGGGCAGCCTCTTTACCACCTAGCCCTGTGTCAGCCGGAGCCCAGATGACGACGGGTTGATTGGGCGGTCTAAATATTCGCAGCGATTGATGATACGAGCGGCCCGAATAGTGATGTGACCTTTCGTAAGATTTTGACACGCACTCCACGAATCGGTGATGATAATCCGAGATGCGGGGCCGCTATGGCGAGGGCTATGGCGAGGGCTATGGCGACTTCCTCAGCATGAGTAATGTCCGGGGCACGAAAAGTGAGCCCTTCAACGGGTTCACTTTTTGGATTTAAAATTGTGCCTCTTGTCACTGAGAATGATCTCGTACGCTGAGAAGGAACGCCCGACGGCGGTGAACACATTAAAAAGTAAATACAAGCAAAACAAAAGCCGCGTGCACATCACATTTCGCTTTCTTATTTTGCTCTTCACTCTCCGTTCCCCTGACGGCTCTCCGTGGTTTCGCATTCGCCAACCGCTCGCGCAATGTCAGCGCGGCGGCGTATGCTGGCCGACGCGTCTGATTTCAATGCTGCTAGCATTTGTTTACCGGGAGTTGGTTGAACTAAAGGACTAGGTTGAGCCCCATAGAGTTCCGAACAGTTAATGTTGCCCGGTAAGATGAATAACGGTCTCTACTGCTTTCGAAACTGAAACTTGAGGCTAAATAGTGTTCATATAGGCGCCGATATTGAAAATAGGCATTTATAGGCATTTATAAGCATTTAGGCACGAACGCCAAAATAGGCATTTATAGGCACTATAAAAATACTATAAAAGCCTTTCTTAACCTCTAATTCATGCTCATATATCAAAGTGGGGCGATAGGAGCGCAAGGAACAAAAAAGGCATTTGCCAAAAATCCGGTCTCTACGGTTATACCCCAATACTTTTTGCAGAATTTCTGGCAATTATTCTAGCCATCATAAAATTGGGTCCAAAGGAATCCAAAGTAATAATTGTTACCGATGAGCTTTAGATTTGTACACATTTCACTTTTAATAATCGGTCACACCTGCTGAGTATATTTTCGACTCTTGCCCTGGACAATTTGTCTGAAGTCAGCTTTGTCTGGGTCCCCGGTCATAGTGGAATCCTTTTAAATGAATCAGCTGAGTCGCTGGCATCGCCGTCACTAAATGCCCAGTCCTAAATATATTTCCTGATTTCGCTTTTTTAACAATACCTAGATTTACACGCCTTTTATTTCTGAATTGTAATAAATGATTCCTGCTTTCGGCAGATGATTTTCAACTTCTAAATTTCCAGTGGAACACGAGCAAATGCCTTTCACGACAATGCAAGGTGACCTTATCAAGCTTCCGTTGTAGAGTTCCCCGCCTAAATTTTTACCTTCAAAGAGCTGGTAAATCCATAACTAAACTCTGCTCTTTTTTCAATGAACCAGGAACTACAGACCATTTCTTTCTTTCTTGCCGCCGCTTCTCCTCCCTGGCCGAATGCTCATCATATTACGAACTCATAATCTGGGTTTCGCACTTACAACACCAAACAATTTGTCCTTTTGTGCCTGTCAATTAGGCACAAGCCATGGGTCAATGATTGCTGCAATGCACAAGTTCATTGAAGCGGGAGGAAGGTTTCGCTGCTAGGGTACCGACTGTGTAACACTTTATTTAAATTTTATCCTGACTTTATGTAGAGGCCCTCTACAAATTTCTATTAGCATTTAGTTGCCTAATGCATCGTTGTGAATGTTTGCCTTCACCTCCTTTTGGTATATTGTTAGATGCACTTTTCAATCAACCCAGTGTGGCCAGTCACTTTGTGTACGAGCCATGTTTCGAGGCAACAACAACAACGTTAAAAATCCCCTGGTGGTCAAAATTATTCCCGAGTCCCCCAGTACGGCGTGCCTCATAATCAAATTGAAGTTGTGGCGCGTAAAACCACAGAATTCAATTCTAGTCGGAATGGAAGAAGGGGTCAAGAAAGTTGGAAACCAATTACAGGGTAATTGAAAGTGTAAATGGACAACCAGGAGTCATAAAAAATAAAAATGAGGGAAATAGAAACGGTAAATTATATTCGAAGGATGGAAACAATAAAGACCAAAGATTTACAACAATTGCAAGGAAGAAACCAAGAGGGAAGATCTCTATGATAACGCAAAGAGTATATTGCTATTTGAGGCCCGAGCTGGCTGCCTGAGAACAAAAACATGCCGGAGTAAATGTGCACCACCAGAGGAGGTATGTATTTTCAGCATGAGAGGTCGGAAATGACTCGGCACATTGTAATGGAATGCCAAGGTATTTATCCAGCAAGACCCTCAGGGAGTGTCAAACTTCCAGACGCGTTATGATTCAAAGATGATGTAAAGATTAACTGGTCAGTAGTCGCGATGTGTAAGAGACGATTAAAGCATTGGTGGAAGAAAAGCAGGGAAGTGGATCATAGTGGATCACTTGGCAGCGGCGGCAGCAGTGGGAACACACAGCTTACGCTCGTGTCTTCTGACCTTACAGATGCCTGCGCTCGTGTTGACGGCGATACTGCAACCGTGACCAAACCGAACGACAGTACTCATCCTCTCCCTGCATATCGGGGCCTACCACCGTCAGCTGCAGCGACGCCCTACTACAAGCAGCTCCGGATAAAAGGGGATGCTGGCACCTTGATGCATCACTTGGCAGCGGCGGCAGCAGTGGGAACACATGGCTTACGCTCATGTATTCTGTCGTTACAGGTTAGAAATCGCATCAGTATTTTTTGTGACTGATTTCAATATTGCTGTTGCCACTGCCACATCTTTCTTTGTTTTTCTTGTTCTCTTTTCTTGTTCTTTTGTTCTAAGATGGCACTTGATCCTGAAATGATGCATATGTTGAAAGAAATGAAGCAGGAGATTCGAGACATGCGCACTTCTTTGGAAAGAGAATTCAGAAAGGAAAACAGAAAAGTGAAAGCTAGCATGGAAATGATTAACCAATGTTTCGAAGAAATGAATGCTACCATGGAAGCCATTCAGAAGGAAAACGCAGATATTAAGGCTCAAAATGATTGCCTTTTGTCTGAGTGTGCACTGCTAAAGAAACAGGTGCAAGCGAATGAACGAAAACTAGTGCAACTGGAGCAGTATTCAAGAAACAAAAACCTTGAAATCAAAGGTATTCCATGAAAGTCTTCCGAAAATTTTACAGAACATTGGCAATGCTGTTGATGAGCCCATTGTACAGGGCGATGTTGAGGTATGCCACAGGATTCCAACAGAAGTTTCAACGCAGTCGAACATTCTTGTACAGTTTTGCAGTAGATCGAAATGCGATGCAGTTTTGGGAAAAGCTAGAAAGAAAAGGCTCTGAACCTCTCATATTGGTTTCGCAGAGTCTGCTGCAGTATATATTAACGAACATTTATGTTTCAAACTAAAGAAGGTGCTGGGCACGACGATCGCGAAAAAGAAAGAAAATAATTGGCGTTTTGCATGGACAAGGCACGGCAAAATCCGAGCACTGCGCATAGCTTGCGTCTCAGCTCTTGATAAGATCGACTAGGGAAAGGATTTCTTCTTTCGGTGACGTGATGCCCACGAACACCTCTTATCCTGCTTATCTTTCCCCTTGCGATGTGGGTAACTTATATGCAAGAAACAAGAATTCATTATCTTTCATCCATATGAACGCACAATCAGCACGAAGCACGGAAGACCAAATTGTTGCGCTTAGTGCCTCGTTTGTTTTCACTCCATATGTGCTGATGATAACTGAAACTTGGTATAAAAATGAAATAGTTGTGCTTAAGTTGCCCGGTTATAAATCATTTTTCGTAAATCAACCCTCTCGAAGAGGAGAAGGCGTTATCTTGATGGCAAAAACACATTGCAAGGCCAACTAATTGAGTCATTTTCCCTTGTTACTAATGATTATGAAGTGCTTTCAATTAAATGCAATGATAATGTGTATTGTGTTCTATATAGACCTCCAAATACAAGTATACCAAACTTTCTGTCCTTTATAGACGAATACCTAAGCTGGATTAACGACAATGGATTCAAGCTCATTATGGCAGGTGATATAAACATTGGCTTGTTAAAGACTTCTAAACCGCGGGAAGAATTATATAGGACCCTTGAATCTAATGGTTTTGAAAATGTAGTAAATCCTCTGACTCATATTTCCCACGGTTCAACTACACTAACAGACGTCTTTATAACTAATATTGAAAATGCAAATTTACCATCAAGTGTTATAGGCACTCACATCAGCGATCACCTCCAAATTTTTTATTTCTGAAACTAACCGCACCTATTGGAACCGCGAATGACTTTCATTTGACTGTGCGAGACGTAAACGCACACAGTTTAAACAATTTTCGCAATGAAATACTGCTTATTGATTGGTCACCTGTACTGCTAATTAAAGACCCCGAGACCGCTTACGAATATTTTCAAGAAAAGTTTAAAGCTGCGAATGAGAAATGTTTCAGGTACAAGTTTCTTAAACCTGCGCTCAAAAGTAGAAAGCCATGGATTAGAAAACAGTGTTTGCAAGAAATACGCACAAAAAACCGCTTATTCGGTGCCTCTATTTCAACGCAGTCTCAAGAAACCTTGCGTCAATTTAGGGTACAAAGGAATAAAGTTAATAGTCTTCTACGTCGAGAGAAAAGAGTGTAGTTACAAAATTAATTTAACGATGACGTTATGAAAAAGTCAGATATCGTTTGTAAGCGTATTAATACAGTTCTTGGCCGAAGTGGCAGTAAGGAGACTATTAGAGAAATAACGATTGATGGAAATGTAATATCAGAAAAGGAACTGGCGGAAACTTTCAACAATTATTTCACCAATTTAGTAAAGAGTTCTTACGATCCAAATTGCTTGAATAATCTAAGCTCAAGAACCAGCCAGTCTGCATTTTTGACTCCTACAACAGATAAGGAAATATTTAGCAGTTTTTTATCCATCAGAAATATTAAATGTTGCGATGCTGACGGTTTTGAATTCGGGCCTGCAAAGTACGTACTAGATGCCATCACTCCGGCATTTACACACATTTACAACCTTGTTTTATCTGATGGTACTTTTCCAAATAGCTTACAGGCTGCTAAAGTTAGTGTTACACAAGGGCCGCGATAAAAACGATTTAACTAACTATAGATCAATATCCGTCTTGCCAATTTTTTCAAAACCTCTCAAAAAACTAATTTACAGCCGCATCACATCCTTTATAACTCAGCATAAATTAATGACAAATATGCAGTTTGGATTTACGAAAGGTCAGTCTACTGAAACTGTCCTTCTAACGCAAAAAGAAATTATATTAAATTGTTTCGAACGTCAGCTATTTACATTGGGTACTTTTGTCGACTACTCGAAGGCCTTCGACTGCATAAGTCATACTACCCTACTAGAAAAGTTTAACTATTATGGCGTTCGAGGCATTTTTCTGAAACTAATAGACTCATATCTTCAACACCGCATGCAACAAGTAGTTATAAAAGTCACACGTCTGATTTGAAACCACTTGACGCATGAGTACCACAGGGAAGTATTTTGGGGCCCTTGCTTTTTTGTATTTATAATGATTTGGTAAGCATTGATAATGACGTAAAATTTTTTGTATATGCAGACGACACTACAATTCTAGTAACCGCAAAAGATGCTGAACATATCATGATTAAAGCCAACAAGGTTCTGTCAAAATTATCCTCTTGGAGCATCGCGAACTCGTTAACAATAAATGTTAATAAAACAAAGGCTGTACTTCTGATGCCAAAAAATCTAAACATTGATATTTGTACCATTCTACAGCTTAATAACTCGATTTTGCCAATTTTTCCTTCTTTTAAGTGTCTTGGCGTTGTATTTGAGCAACGTTTGTCGTGGAATGGGGCTCACGTGGAAATAGTAATTGGGTAAGCTCTCTCGGGTGACTGGAATACTATGGAAATTGCGTTTCTTCCTTCCAGAAAGTATTAAACTTCTTCTGTACAAATCACTGTTTTTATCATACATAAACTATTGTAATCTTGTCTGGGGCACTACAACGCTTTCTAATATCAATACACTGCATGGAATGCAGAAAAAGGCCGTACGTTGTATCCTAGACGTTCCTTACTTAATGCCAACTAGTCCTCTATTTGAAAAGCTGAATTTGCTATCTATGCCCAACATTTACGAAAACATGTTAATACGAAACTATACGACCAGTGTTAAAAAAAGCAACCACACCCTAAAACGTGTATTTAACTTGGTACCAACTCATAAAATGGTCAATACAAGGAGCTCGGAAATGTGGGAATTACCGAGGTCTAGAGGAAATATACCTATCAAATGTTACGTTTTCGACTACCTTACCATTTAAACAAGGCAAACATCACATAATGCTTTATTTTTTATGCTAGTATAAACATGTATCTAAATACAAGTGTGTATGCGTTCTTTCTTTGATGCGGTGTATTTCCTGTATATACATATTTTTGTTTTGCCTTTGTACTATGTGTATCAAGACCTTTTGTATATCAAGTTGTATAAATTATTACATATATTGTGTCCCATAAAAGCTTTTATAAAGCTTTTGTATAAAGCTTGTGTACATAGCGTTGCATTTTTGACTGTTAAGTTTCTTTTTGTTTCTTGTGATGTATTTTGCAAGTACTAGTTGTACTTCTAACAAAATACTCAATATGTATGTCATATGCTTTTCTTTATGTGCTTTACTTTCTCATGGTAATCCTGATAATGGCTTCACAGTTATTAGTGTGGACATTCTCCTTTTCTCTTTTCTTGTGTTAGACTTGTTTATCCTTCGTTGTTGTGTTGCTGCCTTTAAAACGGGGCCATGCACCACGTCAAGCCTTGCTGGCTTTTTGTCCACGGTCCTGAACATCTGTTGTATGTCGTAATAAATTTTGATTCGATTTGATTTGAGTATTCGAGTCATTGCAAGTGTAGGTAATAGCTTCAGTATAATGACAGATGTTCTAAATACAAAAGTTAAGGTCGAGATCAGATAGGCAAGAGGCTTGATAGCGTTACAGGTAGTAAAACCTGATTAATACAAGGAGACCATGTGATTATTCGCCCCGCCCTGTTTGAAAGGGGATGCTTATAACAGCATCATGATCGGTAACGCCCCTAAGGCAGCAAGTGTTTTGTAACGCCCCTAGAGCTGGGGTTTTGTAGTGTGTTTTTTAGCGTCCATTCGCATGATATAACTAAAAACTGTTAGTTGCTTACACAAGGATGCTTTCAAATGTGCCTGTAAAGAAGACGTCTGTGTCATCTGCATAAATTATAACACTGTGACAGAGTGCAGTGAGATCGCTGGCGGATGCAATAAAAAGCAACGAGCCAAGAATGATTCCTTGAAGTACACCCTTTCAACTTTCATACTTGATAATTTTAATGCAAATATGCATTATTGGCATTGTTAAAGCAGCTTTCGTTCCGTCTACCTATCTAACTATTCTGTGCGCGGATCCCGAAGATATTGTAGTCTAAAGATGTAAAATGTAGGCTGATCTCAAAAGTAGTGGAGTATAAAAATGTGGGCCGAGCCTCGTTCACGGCAATCTTCAACAAAAAAAATCCTTTAAAATTCTCCGAAATCATTTCGTCTCAAAAGTATGCTATTCACCTACTATGGTAGCAGACTAGTTCTGCCCGAATTTTTTATACTTACTTGCTGTTGACGATTGGATAGGTAACTTTGAAGGAGACGCCTTCTATCACATGCAATGTATCACACACAATAATTTTTCTAACAATGCAGCATGATAGTGTCTAATGCCCTAGCGAAACCGACAAATATGTCCATTGTAAGATTTCCTGCTTTAACGGTATTTAATAAAAATGCAGCTGTTTCGCCCGAAAGGCGTATCATTGATATCGATCGCACAGCATTACACAAGTGCACGAAGTAAGGTTCGTATTTTTATCTGCCATATGATTGCAGTAAACATTCGCTTACTAAATAAAATAGCAAACATGGTGTCAAGCGCACAGGCAAACATGAACCAATCTCAATCGATGACCGCGAACACACGCTCCCTGGCGTGATGGAAAGAGAAAACATAGGGGAGCGAATGTTTCAGCATGCTGCCTTTCCCTGCAACGCGTCTTCGAAACTTCAATTACGCTATCTACAGCACTAGGCGCGCGCGAAGACTGCGCACATGCAGCCACAAGCAATCTCGTTTCGCCAGACAATTGTGCCATCAGTAAAAAAATATGGATAACCTTTATTCTCATTTTCCAAATGCTTAGAAAACATTGGCAATATTAATTCAGGCCTGTAGTTCCTGAAGTGGTTTGTATCATCTATTCTAAATAAAACTTTTGATGCTTTTAGACAATCTACAAAAACGCCTGTTTTATTATACTGAGAACAGACGTGCGCTCTGCGGTACTATTTTGTGGGCCAAAATTATGGTTTGCCTGATCTCGAAAGTACGGTGTCACCTATATAGTTGCCGAAGAATTTGGTAATGCATATATCAGAAATTAAAGCAAACTAATATAGCTTTTTTGGCCACCAAGCGCTATTACAATTAGAGGTGTGTGTGCTTCCCTTCACTTTGAAACATGATGGAAGTGTAGACGAAAGCATAAACGGCATTGTAAGAAAATATGAAAACAAAAATTGTAACAGTTTTAATTAAGCACACTAGTTTTAAAGAAGCTGGTTTTAGTGAGGAAAGCATATGGTACAAATAAGGACTGTGGAACTAAAGGGATTTGGGCTTCAATCTGAAATTTTAAGGAGGATAAAAATATGCGTCTAGAAAACTAACTTGACATTTACTTTGCGTTATGATGATATTCGCCTATGCCCTTGCACGCTATCAAGGTATCGCAATGGAAAACACTGTTGGGTAAAAATGGTTCATTGATCAAGTTCATTACAGCTATAGCATAAAGACAATGACGCCAGACGAGAGCTGTGTGAATGAAAATTTAATGGTGAAATTCTCATTCGTCTCAATTTCAGCGAAATGCTACCACTGCGAAGTCGCAATGATGAACGATACAATAAGATCGTCGACTAAATCACGGCTGTTGCCTAGAGGAATCATTCAATTGTAAGAGCGACGGCTCAGTGAGGTTTTCATTACTATTTGTAAATGCTTCGTTGACGTCAGTTGTGCTTGTGAGTTCTAAACTGAGGGCGTATGTTCGTTTCAAAGGTGCAGGCTGCTAATGTATATAAAAATCTGTGTTACTTACAGAGCGTTGGTACCTTCAGTACTTTTCAAAAATAAAAAACCCTAATCCCTAAATATTGTGCTGCTCGCAATACATGATGCGTTATCCACGATACACGGGTGTGACAAAACAATCTTTGTCTGTCCTCGCTACCCCACAAATCAACCAGCCCACCTGCAAGAGCTGCTTAAAAGCACTGACTGAAAATCGCGCAACGTTTTTTTTTTTTTCAGATCGAAGCTTGCTTTGCCTATCTCCCAGCGCATTGCGATTGGCTGTCGTCGTCAGCGGTGGTCTTGTCGAGTAGAAGCTGTCGATACTCCAGCCACTGCGCTATAGTTGTAGGGGATTCGATCACTTTCGCGGGGTTTCGCCCGACTCGTCCCCGGATGTCAGGGTGCATGGTTGACTGCTTTTCTGGCACCGTGATAAGCTCGATATTTTCGTGTAGTGCCAAGAACGTTTTCGGCCGTCTGCTTCGGCGCCTCTACCGGGCAGTCACGCGAAATCTCGCGAAGGTGAAATATCCCAAGTGGTCATTCGAATATATCAGGCCTGGATAGAACTTACCTTTGCTCTTCAAGGCACGTCACTGTGGCTGATGACAGTTACGAAACGCGTTCGTCGCCGGAAACGGCTGTGCGTTTCTTGTCGTGGTGCGCCGTTTCACCTTGTCGGGATTCGTCAAAGCTTTGCTTACACCGATTGCGACACTGTGTGGAAATTGCGCAAGTTTGTTTTACTTCAAGAGCACTAGGCGCGACATCTAGTGTTAAGTACCACATTGTCGTATGTTTTCTTTTCAGAGAACGAAAGGCTCATGCAGTCTGCAAGAAGAAAATGTCGTGTGCTAGATGTCGAAATTACATGGAATAATTATTTTGGAATGGTTCAAGAAGCACTAAAAGCAAATGACCAAAATAAATATGTTGTCTCAATAACATGTACTGTGATCTAAAAGTAATTTAAATATGCTATGGGTTTTCAGCCCACTCATCAATTCAGCTTCTCTAAACGATGACCACCACACTGGGTTTTGTTCATTTTCTGCTTATCTCTGGAATCTAGTTCACTGCTGTGACGTCTGTGGCACGTAGTGAAGTGGTTTTAAAAATTGTAACCCTTTACACACCACGCACAGGCGCTCGTTTTCTGTTCATTTCTCACCCAACCTGCTGGCTCAATGGCCATGGGAGTCCGAAAACAACTCAGACGACGCATAACAGCACTTAGCAACCTTAGTTTAAAGAACTAAGCCCGAATTCAGAAAGGCTTCTTACACTAAAATTGTTCTTAAGAATGAATTTCTGCCGATCCGGATGCAAGACATATCCGATCCGGATGCAAGGTCTAAAGCGACCGGCCAATGACGAAGAACACTTCCGAAAGAAAAGCTTTGCGAATTTGTAACCTGAGAATTAGACTGTGAGAGCGGTACAGACAAGTTAATGTCTTTCGGTACCTCGGACGGCGATACAGGTGTGGTGACACATGACGGTCGGGACGCGTAAATAACCGCCGATTACCCGTTTGCTAGGACGTTGGAGGCGCGTGCATGCTTGCGTTTTTGCCCAGAAGTAAGTCATGGTAATAAACAATTACCCATTGGCTCGCACCTATAGGCTGTCGTGCCGTCCATGACATCAGAGACCGCGGCAAAATAGAAGGGAGCCTTGAAAGCCGTCGGAGAGAGCCAGCTGTCTTTTGTACAAAATTTAGCTGCTCACTGCTGCATGCACCGAAATAATACTTGGCATGTATGTAATTCGTTGTGACATTGGCCACCGGTCACGGACGTTATGTAACAGCCTCCAAAGATGCTGTCACAACCATAACTAGCCGGCGATTTCGGTAACAATAACATTTGTTAAGGAAATGTCAGTGAGTTAAGCAGCAACATCCCAATTCTTGATCTTCGGAAGTTCAAAAACTGTTTGAAATCCCAAAATTTGTCCCAGACGTTAAACAAACGTGCCTTATATCTTTGATATATGTCAATATCATGTCAATATCAAGCTAGGACAACTGCTTAAAAAAGATATACTTTATTCTCGCGAAACAGTTGTGAACTTCCCTGTAGAATGGCAAAACAGGAGCATAATAACCACAAGTCAAACTAAACATTAAAAAAAACATCAGAGCTGAATCGCGCACTTATGAAGGAAGGACAGGACAACAATTTGTTTCCTGGAAGACGCTCCCCGCTTATCGTGCTACGTGAAGTTGTTTCACAGACTTTTAGCGTGCATTTTATTTGTGAAGCATTGTACGGCTACTCACACCGCGGTACGGAGGTGGTTTTTTGGTCAGCCTCAAAAGGACCATTTTAGCGTGCCAAGAGTTGGTGAAATGTCCCTTATAAACCATACGTCACGAGGAATAGAAAAGGCAGGTTTCACGTTCCAAAGTGGTCTCGATAATTTTCTATAACGAATTTAATCTCTCATCGCAGCGGAACACAGGCCTTAGGCGAAGAGTACTGTCGCAGGGTCACTTAGGGGAACCTGATCCTTCTTATCGTTAGGGCAGCGCTACGCATGCGCAAGCGGCGCCACGTGATGGGTGCGGCGCAGTGCTTTGCGTATTAAGGAAGTAATTTATCCGGCTAGTAAAGGCCGAGGAGAGATAGCGTCGCACCCAAGCCGCTCAGCAAAGCGGCGCACGACGAACAGTAGTGTACGCCAGTCCTACCGACGAGCACAAGCTTCGTACATTTACGATAATTCCCGTTAGAAAGTTTCGGCCTTAATTTTCTGCTTTCCCAAACTCACCCGAACGGTTCTCGATGTCGTGTACGTATACTTGCAGTTTCATATGTATTTAGTGCAGAAAACTCGCCCTTCCGCTAAAACAATTATGCACTGCGTTGAGGTTGTATTGCGCTTGTAGAATGATTTGAGGGAAACGTTGTCTGGTATTCACGCTCTTCTCTTCTGTGTTGCTGATGGTGCTTCTCTTGCAACTTTGGAAACATTCACTACACCTGCTTCTCTGTAATACCGCTAAGTCTCTGTGTGAGAGAAAGAACGGCAGGTATAAAAAAAAGACTAATGTAGAGCGATGGGACACATGTTTTGTCACGCTTGAGTGGTCGTACGGACTGAAGGAGCAATTGTTGCTTTTTAGCAACCTATAGCAAAGTTGTACCAGCCGGCATGGCATTGCTCGAGTACAGTGAATTTCCGCAGTATTCACAGAGCCTTGTAAGAACTGCACGTCATCGGCCAGGAGCCCGCGCTAATAGTAACCCTTACTGTTATTATTCACTACGGTTCCTATATTTACGAACAGTATATGGAAACGAGTTTCACTACGAATACAGGCTTTAGGACCGCTTTAAGGTGCGCAATAACCTCTTGGCATTGGCGCGTGGCCTTCACTGATGGTCTGATGGCTGTCACAACTAGACAGCACCTGCGTAAGGAGAAAATTGTGGCATGCAGAAAAAAAAGGACGTCGTGCATATGGCCGCTATCATCTTAGCATTATTATTTTGCAATCAAGGAGGCTGCGTAGTAGAACATTTAATCAATGATCACAAGATGCTATATTTATATTAGGGGACTTTGTTCTGTTTTGAATCGAATACGTATGGCAGCGTTCTTCTTAACTAAACTAAAATTTTGGCGCACTCACGACATATAAGCGAAGGAAGACACGATGGAGCGGAGAACGAGCATTTTTTATTTTGCTCCGTGCTGACCATTCAGTTCGATGGCCACTGCCTTGTACTCCTCGATGTTCTTCATGGGCCTATACGGTCTCTCCAGGGCCTCCACCCAGGCCCATGCACGCCTGGCGATGGCGGAGAAGACGCTCCTATGCGTCTCAAGCCATGGCATCGGGGGAGCCGGGGGCGCTACCACATGGCCCTCCTGACGGCGGTGGAGTCGGCTCGGCCTTCCGCTGCACGTTCCGAATGTCCTTGAGAGCGCTTCGCCCTTTCTTGAAGAACTTTGCAACAGCTGGAGCTACTTGCAGTTGCACACGGCCTTCGGAGGCCTCGTCGCTGAGCTCGTCTTGGTTTCCAGCTGCTCTTCCCAGGACTGTCTGCCCTTTAACGTCGGAAGCCTTCTCCTCAGTTCCAGATGAAGATGACATCGTTACCTCAGGTTTCGTTGGCTTTGGCACCTGTGAGTATGGCTCAACCCACTACGGGGGATCGGCCATGAATCGGGCGGAAGTAGGTAACTAGGGAAGAAAATTGAAATGGTATTTTGTACATTAGGAATGAGGCATTAAATGAATACTAATCATTAACGTCAATTTTCAGGCTATGATATTTTAAAACTTGACGTTAATGTAGTTGTTTTCATGGTGAGGAAGAAAAACATCAATAAATCAACATGGCAGTCTCCTTGTTTCACTTACAAAATTAGATATGGCATCACATACGCTCAATTATTCTAGTATCATAGTGATCACGCTTCAAGAGATAGTATTACAGGAAAAATAATGACCTATCCAAGTTGGCCAAGGGGACCTTCGCCTCTCGAGCAAATCCGACGTCCTTGTTCTGATTTGCCCCATCATAAAAGGCACGTGTCACGAAGTCTATACTTGGGTGCCTCGACTCTTGGGTCGTGCGACTACAAGGTTTGCGCTGCCAACCAGGATTTCTTTCGTAGAATGAATAATATTGAAACTCTAAATTCTGAATTTAGAGCTTCCTTTGTTTCAACCAATTTCATATTGAATTGTTTTATTTTTATATCTTTTTGTGGCCACAACAAAATATTCTAGTGTTCGCGATTTTTTTAAAAGGGCTGTTCTAATATTTCACTTGCACCTATGCGTGTTCATAGTTTTATATTGTAAGTTTAATTACTTATGAGATAATTTTCACTTGTATGCAATATCGCAACCGCTTTTTTTGCGAACAATACCTGATGCAGGCCAATTGCAGTTGCTTGGTAAGCGGAACCGACCTGTTCCCCTTTAGTGGGTAGTGATATCTAGCTTAAATGTAGCGATTGACAACGAAGAAGCTGAGCAGAGGTGACGAATTATTGAGGCGACGAGAATTTCTGTGCTTTAGGAAAGGGTACGTATTTCTTGCACCAAACTTCAATTTAAAGCCTTTATCCTTGTCCTACGAGCACTAGAAGGCCTCAAATTGTCCAAGTTAAGAGACGAACGTGGTAAGATACTCAGATTCCCCAAACCTTCTTCTCTTCGTTCTTCTTTTCGGCCTTCTTCGTCTAAATACAGACTGTCAGTGTTCCTTATGGAACAGTCCCATCTTCAACCTTATTGAGTGTCATTTGAGTTCACTTCTGATTTTGCAGATATATGTATGTATGATTGAAGAATGGCTGTAGACTATTAACTTGACATGAAAGTATAATCATATAACAGATGCTGTTTTGCTTTAACTATCTGACGATCGCGAATCCAATCCCCAGGTTAAATTTCATGGATATCTCGGTGTCACCTGTGATGAAAATGTCAGCTGGCGTCTTTAGACTGAGCATATCGTGCTTATGGCAACGCGTACCTTAAGAATGCTGCGCAAGCTCAGCAATCCATGGTATGAGTTAGGTAGGGACACTCGGTTGATGACATATAAAAAGTATATGCATTCTATATTTCAGTTCGGGTGTGTTGTAAAGTCTGGGTAGCTCTTCCTAAGAAATTAAGCCTATATATGGCCTTTTTGAACATCAAGCCCCGTTTCTGAGCCTGGGACGGCCAAGGTTCAATTTTCGCCATGCATTTTTTTTGTATCAGGACGTCCTGTCTAGTGTATTACCTTCGAGATTCCACAGCTACCTGCCAAGACATTTTCAAGACTTCACGAATTTTCCCTCACATGGTCGCGATAAGTCTTTATTACAGATCCAAATTCATGTTAGAGGAAAAGGTCTTCTTTGGCGACTTCATATTGATTTGGGGTTTTGGGAATCGAGTATCTTACCACGTTCGTCTCTAAATTAGACAATTTGAGGCCTTCTAGTGCTCGTAGGACAAGGATAAAGGCTTTAAACTGAAGTTTGGTGCAAGAAAGACGTACCAAGTCAGTGCACAACTATGTACGGAAAAGTAAGAATGCCCAATATCAAAAAAGCCAAAAGGAAACTCTGATACTCTTGTTCAAACTGTGCCGCCTGATACTGGAACCTGGAAGTAACTGGAAGATGATATTTCCTAAAGTGCGGAACGAAATACATGGGCCTTCCAGTTACTTTTGTGCTTCAGTGCATAAAATAGCGTTTTGTTAATTAAGTGGAACAAAAGTGCCTTTTTACGGCAAGTTTGATGGCGCATATTTCCAAACTGGCGTTTTTCTTTAAATTTACTTCAAGTGGGTATGCTTTGCAATCTCAGCGGCTACGCTTCGTTCGTAAATTGCAATATGGGCCGTAAAGTAATTAATCGAAAAGATAATTAGTGAATTTTTGTGAATTAGTTGAATATGTGTTGCGATTGCTGGTGCAAGTAATGTCCGCCTCTATGAATAATCCAGATCAAGGACTACAATTACGTTATCTGCGAGAAGATATTTTGTAAATTCTATAAATAAGAAAAATTATCACCCTAGAAAATTTAATTATGTGGTTGTACATACCAAAACCACGATCTGATGATGAGCCACGCCGTAGTGGGGGACTGCGGAAAATTTCTACCACTTGGTGTTCTTAACGTGCACCTAAATCTAAGTACAAAAAATTATCACCCTGTATGAATATATATATATATATATATATATATATATATATATATATATTGTAAAGACGAAGTGAACTTGGCCGCAGGCGCTCGCAAGGCGGGCGCTCGGGAAGACGACGAAGGGAGAATAGAACAGCCGGCCAAGTTAGTTTATGTATAGGCCCTCTCAAAATCTGTGTTAGGAGTTAGTTGCCCAAATCTCCATTTTGATTATTCGCCTTTACACCTTTGGTACGTTGTTGTGTGTATGTCTTAATTTATCCAGTGTGGCCAATCCCCCTCGTGGGTACGAGCCATGTTTTGAGGCAACAACAACAAGTGAACGGTTTGTGCTTTAGTTTTATTTAGTACTTTCCCCTTATTGTGTCATCTAGCTTGCGTTAAGGGGCTAGTTCGTGGAGTCGACGCGAGTCTGTGTGCTGGCGAGGTCCTGCAGATGTTCTCCTA
Organism: Dermacentor silvarum; assembly: GCF_013339745.2. NCBI lineage: Eukaryota > Metazoa > Arthropoda > Arachnida > Ixodida > Ixodidae > Dermacentor > Dermacentor silvarum. The sequence goes on from NC_051154.1 coordinate 438,139,706, forward strand.
GGCACGTGCCGTCTCAGTCTACCGATGTTCACGCGTTTCTGAGAATCAAAGATTCCCCACAGAGTCGGTCATTGTTACCTTTGCAGGCACAACTAGGCCGTCAGAGATCAAGGCGTGGCCCTTATTATACAGGGTGGAAGCGCTTTCTACCCGCCCAGTACAATGCGTTCAGTGTTGGCGATATGGTCAAAGTAGTAAGGGATGTAGGTCAGATCTTGTGTGCTGCTTTTGCGGAGAAGGCCACGATGGAAAAACGTGTTACTCTCAGAGTGAACGATGCTGTTTGTGTAAAGGTTCTCACCCTGCAGACTACACGAAATGCCCTGCGAGAGACCAAGAGCTTGAAATTCTACAAATTATAGAACGGAAACGGTGTTCGCGTCATGAAGCTCGTGCACTTGCATTAGAGAAATCATGTGGTTATGCTGAAGCCACTGCTCGTCATTCCGAATGCATGGACGCATCTCTTGGTGATGTTGTAGCTCTGCTGTAGAGAAAGCTATGGCTAAAGCGCTTGCCAGTTTATTTACAAACCTTTCAGAAACTATTTGGCAAGTTCTCACTTCTGAGTTCTCGCAACTTTTGCATGTTACTGCGCGTCCAAGTGTTAATTCTGGAATTACAGTTTCTGAGGAGAATATAGAGAAACACCTATGGGCAGATGCCTCGCCTCGCAGTACTGATGACACTCAAGCTCCCGCTACTCATGTAGAACATGACAGCTTTAACAGTCATGAATCCGCTTCAGATACCATTGAGAACATGGATCTGGATGCTCGAACGCGTAAGCGTCGTGCTTCTCCATACTCCCCGAGGGCTCCTACCCTCCATAAACTACAAGCTGAAAAGATTTAAAATGACAGCTTATCAAAGGATAATTTCCTAAAGGATAACATTCTACCGACGTCAGTTATTACTACCGGAATATCGTCAAAATAGGAAGCTTGAAAGTGCTGCAGTGGAACTGTCGTTCCATTTTTGCTGCAGCCGCAGATCTGTTTTATCTTTGTGAAGAACTTTCTCCTGATTTGATTATTTTGCAAGAAACTTTGTTATGCACAGAAAAAGAGTTTTCATTAAAAAAATTATCGCAGTTTTCGTCTAGATCGCCCTTCTCGCAGAGGGGGATTAGCATTTTTCATCTCAACAAAAATTTGTCATAGAGATATGATTAGTCACCAGTCATTCTCCGCTGAAAGTGAGATTCTAGCATTGGATGTAAAGCTTCCTGGATGCGCCCCATTTTCTATAGTCAATGTTTATTTTCCTTCAGGAGTTCTCAATACAGGTTCTCTTGATGGCGTGGTTGCAGCCTGCAGAAGGGATATAATCACAGCTGGTGATTTTATATCCCCTCACGTAACGTGGGGTTATCGGTCCGACTCTTGTGGTAAACGAGTGTTAGATTGAGTTTCGTCAAATAATCTAAATTCTGTAAATTCGAGAACTCCAACCTTATGTATCTGGCAAATCGCGTTCGGTGTAAGACTTATCTTTTTCCAGCCGCGGGTTGTGTAATTTTTTCCTGGTCTGCTATCACCTCGGCCACATATAGCGACCATCTTCGAATAATTTTTGAAATCATGTGCCCAAATAATTTGGTCGAAAAGCATGTACGCACTTATGTTAATTATACTAAATTTCAAGATTCACTGCGATCAGCTTTAAATAGACAGGTTGGCCTAAATGATGAAGTTAAGGCAGTTATTTTGTGTCAAATGAAAAGTGACAGTTATAAAAAATCCAGGTTCAGTATGCAATCAACTAAATGGGTACTTAATCACCATGGTGGATTCCGGACTGTGAACGCGATTATAGAAGAAGGAAGGCCGCCTGGAGAAAATTACCTTATTACCAATGTCCACGTAATTGGCATGACTATAAATTTGTTGCAGCAACATTCAGGGAAACAGTTGATAAAGCGAAAGAAAATTATAACACCAAACATTACAGTTACCTATCGCCATCTAGTAATAAAAAAGCGCTATTTAGGTTTCTACGGTCTAAAAAGATTGTTTCAGCCCCAATAAATGTAGAGTCTGTTAGCTTAACTTCCACTGAATTGCTACAGTCACTGGAGGAGAGTGCAAAGGGCTTAGAACGTCTACTCACATCAGTTCGCCTCTATCATATATCAGCGCCTGAACCAGCTAATGATTACAGAGCAGAGCACATTAGAAGAATTAATGAGAGTGGTAAAGGTACTGCCAGCTTCAGCCCCAGATCCTGTTGGCATAACTACAGCAATGATAAAATTATTATTCAAACTGTGTCCCCAGGATTTGCTTATTCTTATAAATTTTTCTATTAAAATACCTGGATTCATCCAGATTGGAAGATTGCCAAAAAATTCCGCTACTCAAACAGCCGGGCGATGGATAAACAATAGACAACATTAGACCTATTTCTCTTACCTCAAATCTCGTAAAGTTAATCGAGAGAATTCTGTATGGTCACATCGATAGGTGGATAAGCGAGAACCAAATATAAAGTGACTCTCAAATAGGATGCAGGCCCGGCTGCTCAATTTTGTATGCCCATGTTGACTTGGAGAGTCGAATTCAACTCGCTTGCCGTAACAACCAGTACGCCGCCTTAGTGACATTAGACATTGCGAAGGCTTATGACAGTGTCGACCACAGTACCTTAATCAACAGACTCGAAACTGTGAATCTCCCACAGTATATAATTGCATGGATTCGAAATTTTCTAAGCGGACGAACATTTTATTGCTACCAAAACTATGTTTCTTCTCACAGTTACAAACAGACAATGGGCGTTCCTCAAGGTGCAGTACTTTCCCCCGTAATATTTAATATTTTACTAAATCACATCTCGACACATCATGACGTTCAGGTTTATGTATACGCTGATGATGGTGCATTTCTCTCCGTATCAAATGATATACATAGCCTATATAAAACATTGCAGTCGTATTTGAATCAGATTGAAATTTGACTAAAAGGAATAAAAATGAAGATAAATGTCATCAAAAGTGCAATCATTGTTTTCCCCTTAACGTTTCCTATCCGAATAACACTGTCGTATGACCAGGAGATTATTCCGCAGGTAAAATCTTTACAATATCTGGGAATGATTTACACAGAAAATCTTAATTGGCAGACACACATAGATTACATCGCATCTAAAGGAGCACGCGCTGTTGGTTTATTACGAACAGTCAGCAGCAAACGTTTTGGAATGCGCAGGGGGACCTTGCTGATGATTTATTGTATGTATGCACGCCCCATTCTAGAGTTTAGATGTCTGTTATATTCAAGAGGTCCTACTTATAAGTTCCGCCCTCTAGTTCTTTTAGAACGCGAATCCCTACGTCTATGTCTCGGCCTTTCAAAATTTGTAGCCAATAATATTATTTATCATGAAACACACCTACTTTCTCTTCAAACTTGATTTCGTATACTGGCAGTCCAAACATTACTCAACCTCTATGATTCTCCCTAGAGACGCTCCTACTACATGTTTATTCAAGAACCGGCTGCATTCTTTGAGAATCATTGGTCCAGACTGCATTTTCCCCAGGTAGTTTTTGTGCAGAAGCTATTAGAGCCATTACAAATATCAATCCGTGATGTGGCTTATCAAAATTTACCTGTTGCGACAGTAAGCGTCGAATTCGATATATTTCCTAATAAGGCTAACCTCTTGCCTATTCGATACCTAAAAGGTTTGTTAGATGACCACCTCGAGAACCTCCAAATAAATACAGTAATAGCCCCAGATGCTTCTGTCAGTGAAGAGAAGACAGGAGTGGACATTTTTTCGGCATCATTAAATTGGTCTTTCTCTCTTCGACTACCCGACTTCACGCCAATATTTCAGGCAGAGTTATTGGCGATCATCCTAGCTCTACGAAAACATCCCACATCTATTTATTCAGCTGTAATCTTAACCGACTCCTTCTCAGTTTGCTCGGCTTTATCAGAGCCCCGAATTCATTTATCAACTTCCAAGAATTTCACTCATCCATCCCCCAACATTTACGCCTCATCCATCTGGTGTGGGTGCCAGGGCACGTGGGGCTCATTATAAAAGAGTCAGCAAACGCACTAGCAGCGGCATCTCTTAAAGGCCCGGTACTGAGGATCCTAAGACCTTAAGATACGTCATTTCTGCAAGATTAAAAATATTTTCCGTCCAAGAAGAATACGCCAAATCATGTGTATTAATAACACTGATTTTCAGCACCTTAGATTTTCTTGACACAGCAGATGGTGTTCAACAAGAAAATTTTAAGTTTCATTTACGCGAATGGCGTTGCCGAAAACCAAGGATTAATTTATATTCCCATAGTTCTAGTTTGGCACCTGCTCCTTTATGTTTGTATTGTAATGAACCCGAAACTGTGGATCACTTCTTTTTAGAGTGTCGTAGTTTCACCGCGCATAGACAACGACTTTTAGAAGGTGCCCTCCGCCAACTTGGATTAGCCATTACGCTACCTATCATTCTGTCTCTAGGGGCGTCGGCACTTTGACACTGCAAAAGTAACGTATGTGATGCCATATTTAATTTTGTAATGGAAACAAGGAGACTGTCATGCTAATTTTACTGTTTTATTTTCCACAGCAAACAAAAATTATAATTACAAATTTTAAGATACTATAGCACGAAAATTAATAATAATGATTAGAATTAATTTATTATCCCATTCTTATGTAAGAAAATCCTATTTAAGTATTCATCTTTTTTCTACCCACTGCTGCCCGATTCATGGCCAATCCCCTGTAGTGGGTTGTGCTATATCTATAGGCACGAAACCAAACCAAACCAGTGAACGGGTGCTGTGTCTCTGTCTCCTCTGATCCTTTACAATGGCGCAGTCTACAATGAACCTGCTTTAAGACGTTCCAGCCTGAAGTGTTCTCGCACGTTTCTTCGGCGTGCCGGGTCTCACCTTCCCAGGAACGCGGTTCAAGCTACCTCGGGTATGGAGACCGCCACCATACCACCGTCGCAAGTCGCCGTTGCATCATCTGGGGACGGCGTCCAAGGCTCCTTGGTGGCTGTAGGAGAGGGATGTTCGGATAACCTCGTCTACGCCATCGCCGAGCTGACACAACAGCTCCAGGTTATGACAACCGCTTTCGCGTCCGTCAGCGGTTGTGTCCTGCCTGGGAACACCGTCCACGCTTCCCTGAAGCCGGCTTTCGTGGAAATACCGACGTTTCGCGGCTTTCAAGACGACGTCATCTTTTGGGGTCGCAACATCAATGCCTTGGTTAATCGTCATGCCTGGCCAGACCACACAAGATGGCTTGTTGCAGCGAAACGAGTGTGTGGTGCCGCCAAGGCATGAGACAACTACGCAACCATCAAACAGGGGTCGTGGCCTGAATGTAGTGCAGATCTGATGGCTGCTTTCGGCCCGCTTCCTTATGCCTGCAGTTCTTCGCACGACGCTCCCGATAGCTACCGCTTCGATCCTGCGGCAGGTGTGCCCAGCAACGCCTCGACAGGGAGACCTGCAGGCTGCCTCGCCGTAGGCGCCGGCCCACCGGGTGCCGCCGTCGGCTTCAATCCAGACGGTGGGATGCCCATGGCTACTACCGCTCCTCAACCTACCCTCAACCTAATCCTCAACCTACCCTATCAGCTCCACCACATCCTCTAAACACGTAGCAGAGCACCACTGCTGCTTCGATTTGGCAGTCTACACCAGCCGACGTACTGCGGCTGCAACCCAGTGATGCTCGGAAGCCGCTTCATTCATCAATGCCGGAGCACATGGAGGCACTGGCTCCTTCTGTACTTGAACATCTAGCTCTCCAGGAACCAGATATGTACCCGGATCGCAGCAGGCAGAACCGTCCGACCCCACCAGATGCTAGCATTTCAACGCAGTCATTTGCCGAATGCGTCGCTGTTGGCCCCGCACTGAGTAAGGCCTCGCTGAAAGAAACGAAGGCAAGTAACATGGCTGACGCCAACCTCATCGAAGACCTACCCGTACGCGAAAGACACGAAAGACGCACGCGACGCACAATAGGCCGGAAGACGCTCAAGAGCCCATTGCAAGGTAGCATCGCAAGAGACCGCAAGGGAAACGCAAGGAAGCAGATGCACAAGCAACCGTCGGCTTCAAAGCGGACTACCCTTATACAACCTTCGAGCGAATCAGCAGCAGTTGGTATTTCGTCGAGCTCAGCGTATTCGAGCACATCGGTGAGACTTCGATCAGCCAGCGGCAACAGTACAAAAACGCACGCAACAGCTGAGCAGAGCAGCTGTGCATTGTAGAGAATATCTTGCGATACGTGTCTATCTGCGGCGGGATAATCGTCGGCGAAACCTGCGACCAGCGTGCAACAGTCAGTGCCTCCCGCCAGATAAGCTGGTTGCGCGCTGGACGGCTCACCATCGACGACCTGACTCCCTGGACAAGTTGCTTGGTTGCAAGCGCGCCAGAAACTTGCAACGCGGCCGAGAGTAAAGACGAAGTAAACTTGGCCGTGGGCGCTCGCAAGGTGGGCGTTGGCGAAGACGACGAAGGGAGAACGAGTGCTGTGTCTCTGTCTCCTTGATTTCATGACATGCTATATATATATATATATATATATATATATATATAGGTTTGTTAGACTACCTAGAATGTTGAAAAATCTCCGTCGTAGATGGCACAATTCCAGCCCTTGCACTGGATTAGTGGAAGATGTGGACATGCGCGAGAAATCGAAAAGAATAATGTAGAAATACACATAATTGCAGCAATAAGTTTTTAATTAATCACTTTACGACATATATTCCAATTTGAGAATTGTAGCCGCTGGGTTCGCAATGCTGTATACACTTGGAACGAATTGTCACAATGAACGCAGTTTCGAGATATTAGTTCCCGAAGCGTGCAACAAAATACTTTGGCGGTTCAGAGATTTGTGCGCTTTAAAGAATAAAACGATGTTTTGCTAGAAAAGTAAATGGAGCAGTGTTTTCACTATAAACTCGACGGCGCATATCCCAAGACAGGCTTTTTAAAGTGTCTGCACTGTCAAAATATTACCTTATATATATATATATATATATATATATATATATATGTATTGCAATACCATGGTCGAGACGATGCTTTATTCCAAGAAGGAAACATGATGCCGACACCAACACGAACACTAGCCGATGATTGCTGATGGCTTTGTACAGATGAAGATGAAGTCCGCGTAAATGCTTACATTAATTTCCCCCGTGGACGGAAGCGGCCAGCCATTGTCCTAGCGCTACGTAAACTTCCTGCAAATCAATCAACAGCTGTCGTAGTTACAGATTCTCTATCGGTATGTGTGTCGCTTTCCACGGAAACGAATGCAGCTCTCCTTAGCTTGTTTCACAATTTAGTCCCTAAAAGTTTACAAAAAATTAACTTGCTGTGGGTTCCTGGACACCGCGGTTTATATCTAAACGAAATGGCCGATTTATTAGCAAGAACGTCTCTAAGTGGGCCTTTGATCCCTGTTTTACCGGATACTTCTTACGTCACTGCATCGAGATACAGAAAATTTTGTTTGCAAAATGATTTAAGCAACTTACCGCTGAAACCATCTACAGACTTTCAGCATCTAGGTTTTTGCTGGAATAACAGTGGTGCACTTCTCGGCAGTTGGAAGTTACTTACACCAGACTACGCTGTCGCATCCCGCAATTGAATTTTTATTTACATAGAGCTGGTCTCACGATGTCCCCTCTATGTCACAACTGTAAGGAAATTGAATCAATAGAACATTACTTTTTATCATGCAGACGCTATTCACGCCACAGAAAATTATTACTGGAAGCTCCACTTTACAAAATTGGATTAGGTTTAACATACCAGTATTGTTATCATTGGGGGCTTCAGCACTAGGCTATAGTCACAGAGACGTGTGGTGCGCAGTATTTAATTTCTTAACTGAAACAAAACGATTACCCTGCTAATTATTGTATTTGTATTCTACACATCAGATGCATTCATATCACCTAAATTGATTTCTCCAAATTGTTTTGTTAATATTACCTCCCTCTGATTGTAACAATTCTTCACTTTCACCTTTTTCAGTCAGTCTGACTGCTCGCTCGCGTGCTAATCTGGTTAGTGCGACATCTGTCTTTTTGTCTTTTACTTGGCATTTCTTGTTTTCTTGTTTTAAAATATGAATTTTCTTTAGCATTCCCACTGCCGCCCGATTCTTGGCCTATCCCCCTTAGTGGGTGCGTGCCATAACGGAGGTACATCATCATCATCATCATCAAGCGGCCAGCCTGGCCACGCATTAGATCTTGGAACGGAGATGAAAGGGCTTCAGGCGGGAAGCGTGCACGATCTCTGTTACGCGGCAGCGTCGGTCAGTTGGGGCATCAACATTTGTAACGCGATAGTTAACTGGCGAGTTAGGTCTGCTCTATGACTTTGTAGGGGCCAATATATCTAAACTAAAGCTTCTCACATAAACCAGGTGTTTGTACTCACGTCCATAGGAGCACATAGTCACGCCAGCAGCAGTGGGACGAGCTCTGCGAATCCATTGACGGACAGATGCGCAATGGCAAGTCCTGGGGTATGCTGAAGCACCTTCTCGACGAAAGCGGCTCCAAGTCAAATCAGAAGCATACGTTGGCCCGTGCCCTTCACGAAGCCACCAGGTCTCACACGGTTGATGTACTCGTCTCCAAGCTCATTCAGAAGTACCTGCCCATCCGGCGCGACGGGGATCCGGCGATCCAACTCCCTGACTACCGAGGCCCTCCTCGCCCCGAGCTGGACGAAGACTTCTCCGTTGCCGAGGTCAGACAGGCCATCTTCGCGCTCAACCGCAAGTCTGCGCCGGGTCCGGACGGAGTCACCAACAGAATGTTGAGAAACCTCGACGACCCGTCGATTGTCTTTCTCACCGAGAAGATCAACGAGTCCTGGAAGAGCGGCGTGGTTCCTGCAGAATGGAAGTCGGCCTGCACGGTGCTGATTCCCAAGCCCGGCAAGGCCCCGAACATCGAGAACCTGAGGCCGATTTCTCTAACCTCCTGCGTCGGCAAGGTCATGGAGCGCGTCGTCCTCAACAGACTCAACGGGTACCTCGAAGACAACGACGTTTACACGTACAACATGATCGGGTTCCGCGCCGGACTCTCGACGCAGGATGCAATGAAACTAATCAAGCATCAGATCGTGGACGGCCGTTCCAGAGACGTCAAGGCTCTGCTCGGTCTGGACCTCGAGAAGGCTTTCGACAACGTGCTCCACGCCTTTATCGTCAAGACCATTTCAGACATAGGTCTCGGTTCCAGATTCCACAGCTACGTAAGCTCTTTTTTAACGGACAGGAAGGCCGAATCTTCGCATTGGAGACTTCCGCTCCGAAGATGTGCCCCTCGGAGCACGGGGCCCTCCTCAGGGCGCCGTAATCTCCCCCACACTATTTAACATCTGTATGATTGGTCTTTCCGAGAGGTTGGCATGCGTTGAGGACGTCAAGCACACCATCTACGCCGACGACATTACCATCTGGTGCGCCGGGGGATGCGAGGGCAGAGTCGAAGAAGCCATGCAGGAGGCGATCGACGTGATCGAGGAGTATCTCCGCCCCACCGGACTTCGGTGCTCCCCCGCCAAGTCGGAGCTTCTGCTTTACAGAAAAGAGAAGGGAAGAAGACCGAACGATTGGAAGCCAGTCTCCGAAAGCAACATCTGTCTTCACACTTGTGATGGAGGGGTGATACCCAGGGTCGACGTCATTCGGGTCCTGGGCATGTTTGTCGAATTCAACGGCGGGAACGGAACGGCTCTCCGCAAGATCATCGCAAAGACGGACAACGCCTTCCGCCGTCGTTAGCAGAATCGCAAACAGACACAGAGGCATGAAGGAAGCCAATCTCCTCACCCTTATCAACGCCTTCGTATTATGCCACTTCACGTACACGATTTCTATGCACAACTGGCTCAGAGCGGAGCGAGACAAGCTCAATGCTCTCATCCGCAAAGTAGTCAAAAGGGCTCTCGGGCTACCCATTAGGACCCATACCGAAGATCTCCTCAAGCTGGGGGTACACAACACCGCCGAGGAGATTGCCGAAGCCCAAGAACGTGCGCAACTCGCTCGCCTGACCACCACAGCGGCAGGTAAACGCATCCTCGAGGAGCTGGGTTACCCTCCTGTGGTATCTTCGAGGGTCAGTACCCCGATCCCTAGGTGCATTCGAGACAAGTTCGAAGTGGCCCCCGTGCCTCGAAACGTCCATCCCGTTCCACACGAGGGCAGACGCAAGGCGAGAGCAGTAGCAATTCTGAAACAGATCTATCAACAAGGCATCAGAGCACGCTTCGTCGACGCCGCGGAGTACAGCGATGGAAAGACCTTTGCCGTCGTCGTGGTCGACTCCAGCGGCAAGCTTTCCAATAGCGCTTCAATTCGCACTTCAGACCCCGAAGTCGCCGAGCAAGCCGCCATCGCCCTCGCCCTGCTAGACGGTCGTGGATCTGAGATCTACAGCGATTCCAAAACGGCAGTTAGGGCTTTTCAGAAGGGTCGCATCGCCGAGCAGGCTGCTCGTCTTCTTAGCGTCTCCAATCCGGATGCTCTCACGCATCATTCGATTCACTGGTTTCCCGCTCACGTAGGGTCGGTCGAGGGTGCTCCCCCGAACCTCAATGAGTCTGCTCACGAGGCTGCGCGCTACCTCACCGACCGCGTTTCCTCTGTAAGGAGAGCCGACACCCCTCCCCCCTACGGCCAAGGGATGCTCCCGCTACTCACAACGAGGTGACAAAATTTTTCTACATGTCCAGAAGGGTCTTTCCACCCCCTCACCCCAAATTGAATAGGGCGCAAGCTGTTTCGCTTAGACTTTTACAGACCGGCACATATCCGTGTCTGGCCGTTCTGCACGAAGTTTACCCCTGACGTATATCGCGACGACGCCTGCCCTTCCTGGGGCAGACCTCCACTCTAGCACACATGCTCTGGGAGTGCGGGTCGAGATACCCAAGTTCAGAAAGATGAGTGGGACTACGCTTCTGCGTAGCCCCGCTCTAGACAAGCAAATCCTGGCTGTCCGGCGTGCCCGCGACCGGGCCGGTGGGCTAGACCTGCCGGTCCCGACGTGGACTAGCCGGGTGCGCGACGAGTTCGCGTCCTCGCCGGACCTGTAATAAAAGTTATTTCACTCACTATTTCCACGAGAGCATGAACCCACGCGCACTGTGTGTATGTGTTAGTGTGTGTCCTGCCTCATGCTCCCTCGCACTGACTCATTGACCTGATCACCTTCATCCGTGATCGCTATGCACAAGCGAAAGTTGCTAGTGCTTAACCAACAGTATACTAGACGCGTGTCCATGGACACGAATTATGTCCTGCAGTTTTCGACTAATCATAATGGGCAAGTTTTAGTTAAATTACAATTTTGCTATTGAAATTCACCTGGAAGGCAGAAATTGTCTTAGTGAGCAATCAGTGACACACATGAAGAATATCCCAAGCATGATTGGCAAATACGCATAGAGCATAACAGAATGCTGAGCCTCACCATGAGCGGAGGCTTGAAACCGAAAAAACACGCCATAACGAAAGAAGAGCGGTGACGACACCTTGAAGTTCCCCGCACTAGCTCCGTTGACGTCACGAATTTGGACAGCATCTTGGACTATTTAATTATTTATCGATAACGAAGGATGGCATTGCATCGTAAACGACTCAAGGATTCGACCTAGCAAGTGTTGAAACCTTTTTCAACGCCGAAAGCGACGCAAACACGGGGAAATGCTTCTCAATCTGCGACGGCGCGCTGACGCAATGATGCTGCAGTTGAAACGCGAAATTTTACCAGGTAGTCGTTGACCTTCGTCTTCTCTGCCATTACCTAGTGATTCTCAGCCTAATATACGAAAATTGAACATCTGAGTAATTGGTTCACCAGTTTATATGATAACGTCCTTAGGGCACAACGCTGCCTTAGAGCGGCACTGATGCGAGTGTTTTTCAGCAAGGTTTCAGCCTAGATGTCACCTCTATATGTTATAACCGACGAAGGATGGCGGGCCGCGCTTCGGCAGCAGAGAAAAAAGGCGTGGCATGTACATGTACCTAAATATATGCGGAAATTTTTGCGCACGGGACGCCGGGCCGGATTTTCTGCGACGCACGGGCCCTTAACGATGCCGCGTTAAAACAGGCGGTGCGCGCACCTGTTTCTTCCACTTCATGCGCCTGTTCTGGTACCAGGTCTTGACCTGCAGTTGCGTGAGTCCCAGCAACCCGCGCCAAGTCGGCGCGGTCGGGGGTGGACAGGTACTTCTGCGAGTCGAAGCGCCGCTCGAGGCCCATCAACTGGCCCTCTGTGAACACGGTCCGGTTACGCCGCGCCTTGCGCAGCTCGCGGCCTGCCTGCAGAGCGTCGCTGGCCGCCGCCGAAGGGCTCAGGGGCAGGACGGGTGCCTGCGCTGAGTGCTGGTGCTGTACGGGACCAGCAAGGGCTGCTTCCACCGAAGACACCGCTGGACTGAGCGGGAACGCAGACGAAGGCCACGAGGCGCCTCCGCTTGACAGGTACGCGGCGCTGAGGTCTGGGTAACCGGCTGAAAAGAAAGGCATATAGGTCCTTTGTATGGGGGGTGCGAATGGTAGGTTTGGAATCCGAATCGCATGCTACAAATCGAATAGTTATAGAAGCGAACCGTATCGAATAGTGTCAGAAGCGAATCGAATCGAGTAGCGAATAATGTACAGCTTTTTCACACCGTTAATATCAAACAATTTTCACGTCCTAGTATTCACAACATTAAAAAGGTTCTGTAATTACACTGCACAATATAAAGCATGCTTTATTTAAAGTACAAGGGCAGCGTTGGGAACACTTAACCAAGATTAAAAATGACATCCGCGTTTTCAGCGTTCGAAACATGGAATGACCTACCACATATTCACTTAAACGATCATCTTTGAATGCACTCAAACATGAATTGAAATGTTTTATTTTGTGTAGTTTCATGCTCGATACTTCCTTGCTTATTGTCACTTACCAATATATTGCATTTCGCGCATCCAGTTGTTTCCCTTGTACTTTTTGCATTAACCCTCGTCTTGTATACACTTTTTTTTTCTTCTTTTACCGAGGAACCCGTTACAGTCTTTGACTTTGGGACCCTCGTCCGCATACTGTCTGTACACAATCATTGCTTGTTACCCGCCGTGGTGGCTTAACTATATGGCCTTACACTGCTAGGCACGAGATCGTGGGATCAAAACTCGGCCGCAGCGGCCGCATTTCGGGGAGAGCGGAATCCAAAAACGCCCGTGTCCAGTGCATTGGGGCACGTAAAAGATCCCCAGGTAGTCAAAATTAATCCGGAGTCCCTCATTACGGCGTGCCTCATGATGAGATCGTGGCTTTGGTACGTAAAACCCCATAATTTAACAGAATTTTAGGGGCGAAGCTCCTTATGGTCGAGCCTTGTCCCGCGTCGCGCCGTCGTGGCCACGCTAGTACTCGCCGCTCCCGCTAGAGGCGCAGCTGTGCTCTCTTTCTCTCTCGTTGCCGACGCTCTCTCTCTCCCTCTCTCGTAGGTAGCTAGGAGCGCTGCGGTGCACAAGGGCGTTCGTTTCTCTTTCTCTCTCGTTCCCGACGCGTGCTCTCTCTCTCGTCCGTAGCTAGGGGCGCTGCGGTGCACAAGGGCGTTCGTTTCTCTCTCTCTCTCTCTCGTTCCCGAGGCGCTCTCTCTCTCGCTCTCGTCCTTAGCCAGGGGCGCTGCGGTGCACAAGGGCGTTCGTTTCTCTCTCTCTCTCGTTCCCGAGGCGCTCTCTCTCTCGCTCTCGTCCTTAGCCAGGGGCGCTGCGGTGCACAAGGGTGTTCGTTCCCGACGCAACGGCTCCGTCCACTGTTATGTAATTTACACTGTGAACGGAATGAGAGTTATCGCACCTTTGCGCCAATTTTATGCTCGATCGTGCACAGGCGACTACTAATGCATTCAAAAACTGTTCGAAGATATTCGCGTTTTAGAATAGAGAGTATATTCTATTCGAGGACCGAATCGAATTAGACAATATTTGACTCACGTTCCGAAAGTTTCGAGTATTCACACACCCCTTTGTACAACCTGGTGCACTAAGAACGCTCACGCTTCCGATTAACGCTCGATTAATAGGAACGAAGCTTCCGTAAGAGTTTGTATGCCTTAGTACCATTACTTTCGAATTAAGGGACGAATGCGTACTAACGACTCGGTAAAGTGAAAGCGGCATAAATAGCACTCCATCCCCCTCTCTCTTCCTATCGGCTAGTGTACAACAATCGCCTCATCCGAGCTGCCCACTTGACTGTTGTGTTTATTTTTATTTCTTGCAACTTTCGATTAGGTTGCTGCGCATGGTACGTTAGGGCAACCACACCATCGATAGCAGATTCCGACAAAGGTATATATTATCACAAAGTTCACAGATTCTGCGCAGAATCCTTGGCCCGTATTGTTACAAGCAGTCCCCGCACACTGAAGGAGGGCCTCACAAGACGATGAGGAGGAAGGTCGGCAAGGTCATTGTGGTTGTTAATCCACCACTTTGAAAAATCTAATTGAGTGATGGCCGCTGCGGAGCTGTGCTGTATGGAGTTGTTACCTCCACAAGGTGTGACGGAGATAAGGAGTAGGTTAATACAAGTACACACACACACACACACACACACACACACACACACACACAACACACACACACACACACACACACACACACACACACACACACACACACACACACACACACACACACACACACACACACACACAACACACACACACACACACACACACACACACACACACACACACACACACACACACACACACACACCACATGCATGCACGCACGCACGCGCACTAACGATTTACTGGTATCGGTTCTTACGAACGAATGTAGCATAACAGCTTTCTGTGAAGACGTCGGAAGTTTCTCTTCTTCTTTGCTTATCATGTCTGTCAGCGAAAGAGGGAAGAAATGCGAAATTAGAGCGCAGCTGTTTAGGTGTTTTGAATTCGCTATATACATTGAGGCAAGGAATTTTAATCTGAACGGCAGGGTCCTCTCGGCGCGGCGCTGAGCCTCTGCTCGGGCAGCTCGTTTAGCAGCAGCGGCAGACGAAGCACTTCCACTGGTGGCGTCGCTCATTGTTCAGAAAGAAAGCGTGACCTACATGCTTAGTACTCTGAGCACTAAAGTTCCGGCATTGCCCCAATGTGGCGATCATCTGAAACCACAATCATGCGAGGTTTAGCAGATTTCTTCGCATAACTAGTCTGTCCTTTTCATGGGCACAACAAAAGCCCAAATAGAGTAGTTGGAGAGGTTGACGTCAACATCTGACGCAATTACTTTTCTCTTACTTTTTTTTCTTTAGTTAGTGCGTAATGGGCATGTTAGCGACGTTAAGTGGTGCCGACAACTTTTCTTTCTGCACAAAAGAAATTAGCAAAGCGTAATGCCGTAAGTTCTTACTTCCGTAAGCATCGGCGTTCATGTTGCACTTGGTGTCTCGACACAATAGCAGGAAGAAAGGACAATTCTTAACGTACATAGTACATGTGTTGCTTCCTTACACAAATTCTGTTACTTTTCTTTATATGAAAAAAAAAAGGAAAAGCGGCTTTGTGGAATATACAACGCGCATTGGCCAGCATGACTCGCTTTTGTTTTAAAAGCGAAGTTTTCTTTGTGACAAAGTCGGGTGGATTTTGATGCTGTGATCTGTCTGACTGTGCAGAGGAGTAATGCGAATAGGTCAAATGTGTAGAGCAGGTGTTGTGCAATTGGGTGTAGAGGAAGCGAGCGTGAGGACAGGACATCCGTGAACGATCGGTGGCAAAAGGATGCCCCCAGCAATGTGTGTTGTGTAGCACTACGGTCTTGCGCACATTCTAGTGCCCTTTCCAGCCCAGCCGTCCACTACAAAAAAAAAGAAAAAAAAAAAGCCGGAAGATCCCACGTCCTGTGGGAATCGATGTTATGCGAAGCAGCGTGAGGGGGGCCTGCCAAGTTAACGAAACGACCATGGGAGAACCAAGACATAGGCGGCTGTTTCATTACCTACATGACACGCATGTCATGACATTCATATGTCATGACCTATCTTATATGTTCGTCATGCACTCTTGTCATACTATGCAAATTTTGGTACATACCAAGTTAACGAAGCTATCATGAGAACACCAAGACGTAGGCGTAGGACAAGGTGTAGGACATTTTCGAGGAAAACAAATATACTGCGCAAGATTCAAACAAGGACGAAGTGAGGGACACGGACAAGTGTAGGACATTGCAGCTTAGATTCAGCTTAAGAAGCGACGCTGTGATGGGCCATGGCATCGCACTCCGAAGAGGCAACGGCAGCATCACCAATTGATTTTGGCAGGGCGACGAAACGGAGACCGGATTAAGAAAGCGTTTCGACGACACTACAGTGAAAATCACACGCATCTAGAAACATTAACCATAAATACGTGAAAAAGTGGACGTAGAAGCAAATTTATCATTAACATCAAGCTTATATGACCTTAGTGTATCTATGTGCCTGGACATAGCGTCTCAGCTTTTTTTTTTTTTTTCAGACGCTTTTTTGGAGCCTAATACAGCGCAGCTATGTAATTATGTGGCTTAAGTTTAAGACTGAGTATATATCGCTTATGGGACTTCATTTTCAAAGTAAGTGCGTTTGACTTATTCGTATAAAGGTTTACTTTAAATTTCGGTGTGTTCTTGCATGATTTCATTCATGTGCTCTTCATTGGATGCATTCTATAAAAGGAGTAGCCAGCGCCAATTGAAGGTACCAACGTCTCCTATATATATATATATATATATATATATATATATATATATATATATATATACACCAGCCAAAGAAGGAACGTTATATTGAAATTGACCGCAATTCGCAAGAGCGTTGTTAATGAAACTGGCAATATTTCTCGAAGCTAGAGAAGAGGCCAACGGCTTCCTGCAGCAAATTCTTCCTCGGTCGGTGTATCGGCAGCCCGATAGGGAGGCGCAAGAGCGGTGGCTTCCTTTTTTTTCGCAGCCACCGCGAAGAGACCTCCCGCCTTGACCTCGCTCGAATGGTCTTCACAGGGCGGTCATCGATCTTCCTGGGGCCGCCGTGATTCTTGAACCCGGTTGCATACCGCAGTCCGGCTTTTCCCGGCCGAAGCGCACACCGCTGGTCGGCGCATTGAACAGCGCCTGCAGATGCAAGCCACTCCATAGGAAGGACGCGCCCCAGCGCCCCTCGGCGGCACAGACCACACGAATGCGCGTCGAACGCTGCGGGGCTTTAAGAAGAAAGAAGACAGGGGAGTGACCAGAAGGTGGCTTCGAGGAGCCAAGAGCCGAGCGTCGCTTGGATGCGCGCGAAGGGGACGTCCGGTTTAGCTCGAAGAAGCGTGGTTATTGGGCGGCGATTGTATCTTAGACGGAGCGTGCGACCGTGGACAACTATACACAGTTTGCGCAGCGTTCGGGAAGCAGGTGATAAAATGATGATGAAAGGGCTTGACTGGAGGTATAGCGAGGTTTGCTGCATGCACCGTCAGCCGCAATCACGTAAAGGGGATCCCCCGTTCCAGGCAGGCGGTTACGCGAGGTCCTTGATTCTCGGGACCACCTCCCGGCCACCGCGAAAGCACGCGGACGGAACTCGAAAGAGTTTAACACGAAGTGGCCCCCAGTATAGTGTTTGCTTTTCGAGGGCAATCGCACGGGACGTCACGCGATGGCCGTGGTCCGAAAAGGACCGGTCAGCGGACGATGATGCGCGGACGCGCCGGCCCTGTCTTCCTGGTAGACAAGTGACACCGCAGAATCGACCTCCTGTGTGCAGCAATCTCCTTTCCTCTTCTCTAAAAGCAGTGACGTCATGATGACTCCATAGGCGACTCCCCGTTCGCACCTGCTTCTGACGCGCTATAGCTGTTGCCGCGTTGCGACACCAAGGGATTCCACCGGGCCCCCGCCTATTAGTGGGCATGCGCGCATGTTTTAGCGATGCGTAGCGCGCAGAAACTCAGCTAGTGTTCCGATCAATTTCACTATAACGTTCCTCCGTTGGCTGATGCACTGGACCAAGTTTCTGTATCAAAATACATCTTCAGCTTTCATTAAACTCTCTCTGTGTCGCTCTGTATAAGTTTACACACCGGCGTATATACTTCATATCTACACGATTGCACAACGTATATATATATATATATATATATATATATATATATATATATATATATATATTGCATTCCTACATTGTACATATTGTGCACATGGCCATCTGATGTAAGCAGCTGGCAACTACTCAATTGTAAAGGAAGCGCAGAATTTGCCAAGGTAATCAATTGCGTAATGTCCTTGCTCAACATTGTGAATGATACTGAAAGAAGGTTAATTTTTTATTATGACGTTCGAATTTTGATTTGGTTTGATACTTGAGCCCTGTATGTGGTCAATGAAGCTTCTTTCTTCTACGTGCACCAATGCACCAAAAAACCTTCAAACAACTTTCCGCCATCTTCCTACTGGGGCTGCCAACTATTTCAAAACTTGTTCAGTTTTTAAAGTCGGCGTTTTTCGAATATACCTTAATTGTGAAAACTGTTCTCGGCGGAAGGTTTCTGAATTTCGTTTTTATAGGTTTTGACCGAAAAGATTACGCTGCTTAATTTGATTGCGCCAAATATTTTTGGAGTTTACAGTGCAATTCTATTAAAAATTTCAATATAGCTTATCTTACATGTTTAAACATATACGTGTCAATCATCCAATGGAACGCAAGAGGACTAAAGACACGCCTTTCTGACTTTCACCAATTTCTATATACCATGTTCCCAATGATTGTGATATGTGAGGCTAACGTATCAAATCAGTCAGATTATCGGGATACGATGCTGTTATGTCCACAACAACTGCTGTATGCAGAAATTACACCATGAACTAACCTACGTTCATGGTGTAATTTCTGCAGCGTGAAGCACTGAAGTGCGGAAAGAGAGGTAAAAAAGGACGAAGGAATAGCAAGAGAAGGACAAAATACGAGAGCTGAGTACCAACTGAATTTATTGGGGACAAAACATGCGCATATATACACAAGGTGATACGGTTATCAAACAATGCGTCAGAGACACTAGTCACATCGGTAGGTTAATAAACCACCAGTAAAAGCCAGACGAGATTAGGGTTGGCACTGGCTCAAAAACTTAACTCCTTATCGTGTAAAGCCACTTATGGTCAATCGATCTCCAGCCGATAAGCCGAGTGAAGTGCCTGCATACAAGCACGCGTGCATATATGCACGTGTGCTTGTATGCAGGCACTTCGCTCGGCTTATCGGCTGGATATCTCACGGCTTTTCTCACTTCTTTTCGGCTGGCTCGTATTCGCTTTGTTCTCTGTGATTTCCACTCGTCGTTGAGCAACGGCCCAGCCGTTGTTCTGCCCATGCGTGCGGAGATTTATTCCCCTCTCAGGAAATCCCTGAGTGGCGCCACCGCCGCCGGCTGCAATCCTGCTGGTCCCTCCAACCATCCGCTAATTCTCGCACGAGTTACATACGATTACACGCGCGATTTAAACTTGAAAACGTAATACGCGCGGAGGAACGAGCGTACACATGCAAGTCTGACGGGGGGAAAAAAGCTACTCTTCTTTGCGTGCATTTTCTGTTTCGTTGCGGCTGTAAAGTCCCGACACTTGCGTGAAGAGATTCTTTGTAGAATAATTACGGCTTCTCTTTCACAACGAACTTGAACTAAGCTCGCAAAGTTTGACCTTCACGCTAACTCGGGCGAGGTTCCCGTTTGCGATTGCACGAAAGCCGTACGGAGTGTGAGATAGTGCTATAAATTAAGGTATATAGGCTGTGCGCCTGCGATTATCTTACCATTTGCGTGATAAATGTAACCAAACTGGGCTGGTATCATGAAACGATGGATACAGGTTATTTATTTATTTAGCATGCCCTCAGGGTCATTACGGAATTGTAGAGGGGAGTGGTTTAAAAGCATGCAAAACTGATAAATTCAACAAACTGGAGTTAATGAGGCAAAACAATATATACGTATACAAAAACAAATGACACCTAGGTATACAAAGTTAGCAATGGCGTTCGTGGATGCTATTCTAATTATTTTATTTTTCGTGCTCCGCTATGCTTATACGCTATCACCAGGGTCGGTTATTCGTGCGCGGCGGATAATACAAAATGAATAGAATCCAATGAAAGGAATCCTTATACAACATTCTGGAACCGAAATAAGTATGCAACGCTTAGGTGAGGATTGTGGCGAAGACATAGCATGAAAATGATTTAAACAAAGAGAAAAGGGAGCGTGGCTCTTTAGGCTGGTTGTAAAACATTACTTTAGACAAAGGAAATTTCTCTTTAGTGCGCAAGACGTGGAAGGAAAGAAGAATGCAACAGGATAGAGCGCGCTGTCTGTCTAGAAAAATGTCTGTCTGGAATACTGTCCGTCTAGTGCGCACTGTCCTGTCGTCTTCTTCCTTCCTTCCACGTTTTGCGCACTAAAAGGGATCTTTCCTTGTCTAAAGTAAGGAAAAGGGATGCAAACTGTGACTTCAGGCTGCCCCTGAGAAAATTGGCCTGAGCCCGTGCACTCATACGCTTTCGCACTTAGCTTCCATTGCATTGCGCGCAGCATACCATGACAGAAAACAACAATGTTGCGTTGCGAGACGCTAAGGTAAAACGAAATAAATACTAATGCACTCTATAAACGTACATAGAACGCATGCAAAAGAAAAATGGGTGATTAAGGCAGACCTCACAGCTTTTTCTAGCCCTTTTATATGTTCGTTTATATAACATTTTTCTGAGGGCCACTGCGCACACAACCATACTTGCGCCCCACTTAAGATTAGAACAAAACCCCGTGGTATTGTAATTCACTAACCTGTTCCAGGCGATTCTAGCTACTTGCGATACACATGGAAGAAATGTAACGGGTCATTTTTATTTGTGAAAGTTATCGATGCTGTTTTATCGAAGTTTTTATCTTTCACGTATTGCTCTAATTCAAGTATAAAATTAAAAATGCATTGTTTAGTCTTCGCTTGTCACCCGTGTTATAATCGCTTGAGTCAAGAACGAAGTCGTCGGAATAAAAGCGGTGGTGTGTTTGCTACGATTTCATTAATATTATAAACAAGACATAAAAGTGACCCTTAAAACAATCCCTGGGGTACAGCTGACGTTACCTGAACCGGTGTTGACGGTGAATGGTTAAATGTGACAGACTGAGGTCTGAGAGAAGGACAGGGAAGGCATGTTGGTAGACGTGAACCAGAAATCATGCAGACGTTAATGCCCCCCCCCCCCCCCAAAAAAAAAAAAAAAACTCATATCTCATATTATTGTTATTTGCAGTAGCGTGTGTGAAGTATGCGAGTAAAGTAGTGAGTGAAGTGTGTGAAGTAGCCGGCGACAAAATTTCCCGAATTTCTCAATACAAGTCGAAATAAATAAATAAAACAACAAAAAACACCGCCCAAGCACTCCGTACAGATGGTTAACCAGCGAAGCTGAAACGTGCGTCCCCGGTGTTTAGCAGTGAGCTAATCCCGACGCTGTATTGAAGCATTTCTCAATTATTGGTTACATGTTTGTGTTTCTAGTGGAACGCAAGCGATAATGGCGGGCAGACGCTGCTAACCACGACGCCGAGCTAACTCGAGATATCGAACGCATGCGACAACGGCGAGCCGAGGAGGCGGCGTTGCGGGCAGAGCAGGTACGACGCAGAGAACGACGTCACTAACGGCGCTGCCAATGGCGCGCGCGCTTGGGTGCGACGTAGAGAACGACGTAACTGACGGCGCAGCCAATGGAGACGTTTAGCGAAACATGGGCGAACGGTTTTTCGTTTCGCCTAGCCATATACAGCTTTCGCTGTAAAATGCTTGTAGTTTGCATGTGCTTGCTTCTGGGAACTGTGCCGAACGGAATTTCGTTCAGAGGATTTGTTTCTTTGGTACACATCGTGCGAAGTGTCTTCTATATTGTTTCAAGTACTGAACTGGGCATAGTTAACGAGAAGACAGATGTGGCAGGTAAGATGACGCGCGCAGCCGAGGCACGGTCGTACTGCGCCATACAGGCGGTGGGTCAACGTTAGCGTTGTAAAATGGCGAATATAAGCGGAGCACTGAATATACCGAACATATTCGGGCATTTCAGTTAGTATTTTTATATGCAAAAGAGAAGAGTTACGATCAACATCACTGTGTATATTCGGAGCTACGCTGGTACAGTTAACTAGATAGAATGGGTATGGCACATACGATAAGATAGATGCTGTCTCAAAAAAGAAGAAAAAATGAACACACGATAAACAAAAACAAATCAGTAGATAGAGAGATCAATGAAATAAATAAAAGGAAAGAAACGTAGAAATACAGAAGGAAGGAAAGAAGGAACGAGTGTGTCTTGGAAAGTTCATGGCGAGTTCAATGTAAAGCGTCCGGGAAACGGTTTTGACTCCTCGTATGAACTGTGATTACTCCTGTAGGGTACGTATCCTGGGAAGCAAGTGCTAAAAGTACTCAGAAACACGAGAGAGAGTTAAAAAAAATAAAAGGAAAAGTGCGAGCAAGTCCATCGAAGCGATTGTGTCACACTATAATGAAACCGGGGAATCACCTTTGGACTCGGTGTGAACATTCGCGTGTGGCTCGCTCGAAGCCGGTCGTGTCTTCCTTTGCTCATTTGCTCACCGTTGTGATGAGCGGAACGTCCGGACAGGGAGGGTATCCCCGTGAAGGGGCCACTCGTGGCTTATACGCATACGTGGCGAGTGGGCTTTCCTTTTGTTGCTCTTCTCGGCTTCATATCTGCAGGAGGCTTCCTGATCGCCTATGACAGGAAAATGCGGCGTTTCTTTCACGTCTGCACTTGGATACTACGTATATAGGAAAAAGGCACTGCCTCTTAGTTGCCTCCGGGATAGCCCCGCACTGGTAATGCATGCATGGCAACGTCTGTGCAGACGAGTCCTATGCGAGCCAGTAAGGGGAAGCGGTGACGCGGTCAAGGGCACACTCACGGGGATATTCTCAGTTGCCACGCGGACACCAGGGCACTAGTAAGAAAATGTCTTGTACGTAAGAGCGTCTCCTCAGTGGCCGGTGCTCGAGCGCCCATCATTCAGTATAACGACCGGCGTGATAGCATGCCTTCGCAGTGACGGTGGCCAATGGCGGACGTCTCTTATGGAAGAGAAACTTTCGGGGCTTCCGATGGAGAATAAACCTTGTGACTCAGAGTGAGAGATAGAAATGAGATGAAAAGGAAGTTACCCATAGTAATTGTCCGAGTGGGGGAAATAGAAATGCTACAAAAGTTAAGGAGAAAAGTTGAAACCAATTTGTCCCCGCAAACATAGCGTAGGAACCTGACAACGATTACAGTCTTTTCCATACTTTTTTTTTTTTGAACAGCGGAGCTGTTTAAGCTCTTCGTTGCTCCGCGTAGCCTAGACTAGAAACTGCGCCTGGTGAAGACGTCACCGCGCGTTGCATAGCAACCTCTTGCCACAGCTGCGCCTCGCTTCGCCTAGCTTCGGCAACGCTCCTCCGCTGCCGCGCCAGCTGCTACGACCGCCCACCTGCTCCGTCTAGACATGACGTCACTTCGCGTCACCTAGCAACCACCTGGCATAGCTGCTCCCCGCTTCCCCTAGGCATGCCATCGCTTCGCCAAGCTCTTCACGCCGCCCTTCCCAGCTACCGTGCACATGCTTCGCCTAGCTACACCGACACCGCGCGCCCACCGAGCGACCACTTGACCTCACTAGAACTCCGGCTCCCGCCAAAACCTCCTCGCTCCACCGGGTAAGCGGATACAAAAACCGTGACGTCACTGCGCGCCAACACGGTTCGCGGGCTGCGTAGAGAACGACGTAACTGACGGCGCAGCCAATGGAGACGTTTAGCGAAACATGGGCGAACGGTTTTTCGTTTCGCCTAGCCATATACAGCTTTCGCTGTAAAAATGCTTGTAGTTTGCATGTGCTTGCTCCTGGGAACTGTGCCGAACGGAATTTCGTTCAGAGGATTTGTTTCTTTGGTACACATCGTGCGAAGTGTCTTCTATATTGTTTCAAGTACTGAACTGGGCATAGTTAACGAGAAGACAGATGTGGCAGGTAAGATGACGCGCGCAGCCGAGGCACGGTCGTACTGCGCCATATAGGTTTTGTCTAGCTGTGCCCGGCAAGTGTGGAGGCGGAGCGTATAGTCGTGACGTCACCGGGAGATAAAAGCTCAGAGCCGCCGCGACAGCGGCAGAACTCTCGTTGACTCTGTGGCGAGTACATGTAGCCTTGACATGGGACGACCGAAGAAATTAAGATCCGGACACCCGAAGAAGCCGCTCATCTTGAAGCGCGTCGCGCGGCCAAGCGCTAGAGTCTGTGCGTCGGCGGCGAGCTGATTCGGAATACCATGCCTAGCAGCACTTAGCATTTCCTAGCAAAACTTAGCCAAGCTATAAGAAAGCCTCGAAGAAGCTAGGTCGATCACCAGCTCCGCTGTTTACTCCAGCCTTGCACCAGTAGTGCAAGCTGCCAACATTCTTTTTGTGCTTTAAATTAATTATTACTCATTCAATATGATTTTCCTGATTTTATGTTAACTGCTAATTCTACGCTATTCAACGCCAATGTACTGATGCGTCATGTACTGATGCAAAATAAACATCATTGTCATTGTCAATTCCATAGATATTCGGAAATGTATGCCTCATATTAAATTGGAATAATCCACCCATTTCTTGGCCAATCCCCCATCGTGGGTAGGAGCCACAGACGTGATAGGCAACAACAACGTACAAGGCGTTTACCTGAGCTCGGCATAAACCGGTAGAGTCGACTTGTCGGGCTCATGCTCACCTCTCGCGTTCATGTATATGCTATAAAATTATGGCCGATCGGGCTGCGGTGAGTTGTGCTGATCCAGCTCGACCGCACGGTGTAGGTTGACTCAGCCCGACCTATTCGCAGCGCGAATGCGAACGTGGACGCGTCGGGTCGGCGGTTACCAGCCGCCATTGATGAACACGGCGCGGTGTGTTCTCTCTCACCTTGGCGCAAGGAGCTCAACCCTTTACACATATAAGCTCTTGTAAACACTGCAGATGTCGCCGTACGCTGTGTGTGCGAGTGAAAGCATACGAGGGTGTGTGCCGGCAATCGCGGCTCAATGTAGCGCACGCGAGGGAGGAAGGCAGACCGGAAGCGCGTGGTCTTCTTTCGTGCGCGAGGCACGGGGGCGAGACGACGGAGAGGGAGGGGGGTGCGTCTGCTCTAGAGTGTACTAGACAATGGTCTAGTACACTCTAGTCTGCTCCGTCGGCTGCTGCTCGCAGCGCGGCCACGCGGGCACCGTGTCTTGAAAGCGATCTGCGATGCGGGCGAAGTGCGCGGGCCTCATCTTCAAATCGATCTGGGATGGGGCCAAAGTACATGCGCCGAGTGCCGGTAGCTTCGTATGCGCCGTGATTTCGACGTTTAGTTCGCGTTCAAGCGAGACGAGAGACAGCGCGAAGGTCAATTTGCCCGCTGCTGCTGGCGCGCTTTCTCACTCAGGCGTTTTCACAGCGAGTTTCCGCGGTCATCGAGCGAGATGTGTTCATGTTTACCTGTGCACGCGTGACACCGTGCCTGTCTATTTAGTCAGTAAGCTAATGTTTACTACTTTATACGGCCCATTAAACTATCCTTGCTTCGTATAGCTCTCTACTAATTTGTTATCGCAATCGATGCTTGGCCTTTCGGGCGAAACTGCGACATTTTTTTTTTCAATGCGCACGCATTTCTATGCTTACCCAACTGGAAAACTGTCCGTGCGTCCGTCCGCACCTCCCGCAAGACGATCGCTTTCAAGATAGAGCCAGCAGCAGCAAGCGACCTTACCTTCCTGCTGCACGGCGAAAACACAGCGCGCGGAGTTATCAGCAGTCGGCACTCTCTGTAAGCTTTACAGATCACTCTCAAGATACAGTCCGCGCGTAGTGCCAGAGCACGTTTAATCAGTCCCTGCCACCGCCGGAGTCCTTTGATCACGGTTCATGATGGTTCGGCGCTGATGGACAAGGAGCTGAAAAGCGATAACGGCTTATGATGGTCGGAACGTCATCAGCGTGCCTGGTGCCGCCATCTGCAGTACTTTGCTTGCGTTATCAATGCACCTTGAGCCGCCGTCTGCACCAATTTGTGTCGCCGCAGCGCTGCCGTTTGTACTGGCCGGAGCAAGTATCGTACCACTGATAATGACACTGGGCTGCGTGGAGATGAGCAAGTGGCACAATGCTTACGCATACTTAGACAACTCCCGGAGGATCTTCTGCGTGTATTTTAAAGCGAAGCTTTCTATGTATAACTGATTCGTCCGTGAGCGCCGAAAACGCACTGCAGCAAAGCTAACTTACACAATGGAACTATCTGCGCATCTGCTCACACAATAGAACAATCTGCGCATCTGCGCACACAATAGAATAACGGCGCCCGACATACGTATCGTAGAACACTACCGTCTACATCCGCAGTTGTACCGATAAGAACAATCGGAACTGTAACGCCACGCTACCCAGATGAACTGTATATATCTGCATTGCATTACGCGCGTCACGCAATTCATTCCTGGCCGTCACCATGGGTAGACCGCGGGTGCAGCGCACGGTAGAAGAAGAGGCTGCCGTACGCGAACGTAAGCGCGATCGTGTCCGTAAGGCCGATTCCGTGTATCGGCAACGGCACGAAGTTCGTGAAATTGAGAGTGTGTGCGTGTAATCAATGGCTAGGTGATCTAAAATAAAGGCTATGCAACTTAACGAAATGTGTCTTCATTCAACTTCAACGTTCAAAAAATACAATCCTAAACAAGCAATCAAATCACATATGCATCGCATCGGGTCGCTCAGCATTTCTTGGGTTCGTTGCGTTGTCGTTGGCTTTGGATTTTGACTTTGATTCAGTTTGCATGGGAGAAAGCTTCGCGTTCAACCCTCTTTCTTTAAGAAAGGGGCTTTGATTTCTTTTTTATTCGCATTTTCCTTTTTCATTTTTTTTATCTTATTTTGGGGGGAGGGGGGTGGTTTAATGAAACATTTACAGATGTAAGCACGTGTCTTGTGCGCAACTCGAATTTAGTTTAAGTGCATTAAATTGTGAAGCAAAAAGGGATATTTAATAAAATCAAACCCATTTGTGTCAGCTTTTGCATTATTTTGGTTGAACCTGAGCACAACTACAGCTCGCTTCATTTTATTGTATTCGGCTGTTCTCTATAAGATACAAATTCGCAGATTTCACACTTGTTTTAATGAATGCCATAACGTGTGATATTGTTGTATGTTCATTCGTGTTCTGCTTTTGGAGAAGTATAGCCGATACGTTCTCACCCTATCTTCGAAATAGCAATGTTCGACTCTACGAGTAAGGCTCGGGAATAGAGTAAGGCTCGGGAAACAAGTTTTGCATAACTCTTGTGTTTACTAAATTAAAGATGTTACTTATGTCTTTATAATTGTCTAATCTGCGAAAGAAAATGTTCTGTGCTCATTAATACAGTATTTACTTCCAATATGATCTCATGTATTTATTCTGTCACTTTGCAAGTCAGTTGTCAACCATATACATATTACATATAGAATACATGCCCTAACAGGAGGTATCCTGATAGTTTATTCTTTGGGATGTCCTTCCGTGTTACGTTATACTCTATGCGTGCCGCGTAACAAAATAATACTTGAATAAACTTGAACAGTCGCAAATATGCGCACTGCGCGCAACCAATGGCGTTGTAAGGAGAAATCCGATTCGCGACTACTGTTTGCCCAATCCGCGTTGCGACCATCGCGTGTTGGAGGAATGAAGACAGCCAGGGCCGCATTGCGATCATGCGTTGCGTCACTTGACATTTCAAGTACGGACACAGGCACATTGACAAATGGACACACAACGAAGTTCTTTGCACACGCGAGTTGTTTCGTCACTGCTTCAGTCAATGCGTTCGGGCTGCTTCTTCCGAAAGGAAAGTTGTGCCTCTCTACACCTTGCAACCCTCCTCTTCGCTCTGAGCAGCGGCGCTCGCTTGCCGTCTCATATCGGTGAGGCGCGCTAAGTGTAAGCGGTTGCGGAAGTTTAATAATTATTGCGACCAAAGAAGAAGGAAAAAGGCGAGGAGAGGGGGGGGGGGGGGGGGGTTGTTGCGGGGGCTCCGCGTAACTATTCTGTTTACAATATTCCTACCAAATCTGTGCGGCTGTATAGGGCGGCGCTGATGACAACGACATTGCTGTACACGACGCTGGCGCTGGAGTGCAGATACTTCCACACAAAGGGATTCTTACACAACTGGGACAGGAAAGAAAGATTGAAAGGTAGCGAAAGGTCGCAATAGGGGCGCATCGCTTGTGCCACATGGCGCCGCGCTGCACTGAAGCTTGTATATTACGCGCCCTATGTTTTCTTGTTTTTTCTCTGTGCTTTCTGTCGTCGTTCATTAGGTTAACAATTGGCCGCACGATGGTGCCCCGAACGTTGCACGTGCCTAACAGACGTAAGCGGGGAAGGAAGCTAGTGCTTTGCGGCCTATTTTAGCTCTATTGTTGGGGAAAACGCAGGAGGAATAATTGCCCTGTCCAACTCGACGACACAAACGAGGCACGGAGACAAGTCCTTCGAGGCAAGAGCAGCCCGTTATTAATTTCCTCGCTCGTCGCGCAAGTGTGCCGGCTACGAGAGGCCGATTAACTCGCCTCACCAAGCAGGATGCGTTGTTGGTAAATCAAGCTTCAGGCGTTGGTTGTTTCCTCGTTCTGCTTGATGTGGCACGTGTACTCAGGAACTAAAACATCGGCACACGTTTGCCGTGCATACCTATATAGGCCTAGACAAAACATAGTTTTCGCTGCAGAAATGTGCTACATTCTGCCACTCTATGAAGTACTTTTTACGCCGCATAGTTACATACACAGTGTAAGCTGCATTGCCAGCTTAATGGAACACTGGAACTTCTCATTTCCCAATGTTTTATGCAACATGAGTTGTCAATATTCGCGCTATGAAAAAGCAGTGATGTTTATTAACACTCTACTGCTGTGAGAACCTGCTATATTTTACTGTACTTTCTTGAAAGGTTTTCTTAATTTTTTTTTTTCGTTTTTTTTCTTTCTTTCTTTCTTTCTTTCTTTCTTTCTTTCTTAACAGAGCGAAAAGTAACCACCGGGCTCAGATAGATGAACTTTACGTAATAAAGACCAAACTATGTTTATTAACGCGATAGCGTTAAGGGCCCCATGTCGCGGAAAATCCGGCATCGGCTTCGGCGTTAAGCATCGGCGTCTGGCGGAAATAATCATGCCGAAACACATCATCCCGAACCACCCCGACCACACAGGCCCTCCGCGTGGCGCAAGGCGTTAGTGAACAAAAATTGAATTTCTCAAAGCAAAATCCGTCAGAAAAATCGTAAAGTACGACAACCCACAGACGTGATAGCGTCGGATTGTAATTTGAATATACGCGAAAAAAGTCTGATAAGCAGCCAGGGATCTTTGAATGCTATCGCGTTCCACTCTTAAAGGCGAAGCTTAATCGTCCTCCAGTTCTGATGGTGTTTCGCTGTACTTTGGTTCTATAGGCAACATTGAGGGGAATGTTGAAAACCGAGCCTTTCTAAATTTTGATCGGGCCTCATGTCGCAGAAAATACGGTGTCGATGTCCGCGTCAACGGCGTACAATAACGCTATCGTGTTCAACTCTTAAAGGCGAAGCTTAAGCGTACTCTAAGTTTTTATTGCGTTCATTGTACTTGTCTGCGTAAGCCACTAGAACCCTGCGAGTGCGAACGGGGTGATACTACTGCGAAACATCGGCTACGGCAACGGAATACTCCAGAGCAAACTACATGTTCTTAAAGTATTTTCAGTTGCCAGGGTCGGAAAACAGCTTTCTTTTTTGAGCTGGTCACAATGTTCAAGTATCAGAGCTCATATTTAAAACGAAGTTCATCCGCTTCAGCAACTCGACAGGCTCCGGCCCATCGTTGTTGGGAAGTAATCAGCCGCGAAGGCAGTCGGTCAGTAACGTTCGAATCTTACGAAGAAAAAGAAAAGAAAGAAAATATGAGCTCGAGCTCAGTTTTCGGAGTCACTTATTAGCAATGTTTAAGCAAGAAACGATCCATACACAAGCTGGAAAGCCCATTTCTTTCATAGCAAGGAGGTTGTTGTTTCGTCGATGTGCGAAGCAGTGACGGGAGCTGGCGCAATATTATGTGCACGCATTAGGTGTTGCTCTGTTTATTGCGGTATGGGTGGGAGCAAGCATTTGCAAATGGGCACGAGCAATCTCTTTTCGAGAAGAAGAAGAAGACTAGTCACTGGCGCTAGTGATGACTATAGCCCGGGTCGTCTTCGTTTTTGTCCGGTGGGGAAGCGGAGAGAGAGAAACAACTTTATTTAAATAATGATCGTGCTTGGTTACTGAGGGCGGAGCCCCTCTTCCAGGGCCCCACTGGCTATTGCGGCGCGCGCGGGCCTGGTCGAGGGTCACCAATTGGCTTCCCAAGTCTAGTTCGAAGAGTCGCGCCTCCCACGACCAATTGCGAAGTGTATCGTTAAGTAGCGGCGAGACGGCGTCTGCCGGACGCTGCGTGCATTGGTAAGTGATGTGTTTCCATCCCCTGTTTCTCTCTCCTGCCTTTCAATTCTTGTCTACTGGCTTCGCTTATATTATTTCATCTCGGCGCCGATTTTCGGATAAGTCGCAGAGCACGCATGGCGTCAGCCCGTCATCGTAATGAGCGCTCAAGAGGCCAGGCACAGTACGGTCAACGTGAAATGCTCTTTACTGCAGCATCGGCAGATTGGCTGAGAGGTAGAATTTCTGACTAATGGTCCGGAGTTCCAGTCCTCGCAGGGCGGTGCGACTTTTAAAGCGAAGTTTATTTGCCTATACCATCCCATGGTTTCACCTGAGTCGGTCGGTCGCTGGTCGGGTTCTCGCCGAGTAGATTCGCATTCACTTGAAACAAAATAATTCCAAGAGTCTCTAACCGGTGGCAGAGGCTAAAGGAGGATGACAGCATAAAAATCTACCGAACATTCATATACAGTCGCCTAACGTACAGTACGCCATACCTAGACTCAAAAATACAGAAATTAAATATCGTCATTCGCAACTTCCCACCACCTGCCAAACTGCTGCAGCTTTGAATCCACAACACGTGGGAAGGGTTGAAGCACAGAAAGTCGGTTAGCTTGACCGTCTACATTTACCATGCACTGGTACAGCAATTCACACCCGAAAGGGGTACCCCCTGGACAAAACGCATCTGAATCCACATTAGAGAAAGCATCTACATATCAAGCATCCCACGCCACATTCACCCAGAATGCGATAAAGAACGACGCCCCAGAAGAGTCATACACTCACAGCAACAACTAACGACGCGGCGCACCGCCAGCATAAACTACACGGACGTCGCGAAATACCACAACAGCTACGCCCTCAGCGTGGTCGACGCCCAAGGCAAGGAGATCACGGCAACATTCACTCGAGCCTGCAACTCCACGGCAGTGGCAGTTGGCTATAATTGGCAATGACCACCGGCACTGAGCCAGTCACAAACACCCAACAAACCCGTCGCAATTATCAGACGGGTATCCCGGCAACCTCACCACACAGAGGCAATACCCAGCACATATCGAGATCTCGTGGAACACCACCGGAAGCAATGCTAGCAACACCCGGCACCACACCGCAAGCTCGACCGTGAACAGGC
Source organism: Dermacentor silvarum (assembly GCF_013339745.2). Lineage (NCBI taxonomy): Eukaryota > Metazoa > Arthropoda > Arachnida > Ixodida > Ixodidae > Dermacentor > Dermacentor silvarum. The sequence continues at coordinate 438,171,524 of NC_051154.1, forward strand.
TACCACCTGACACCGCTTAAAGAGCAACACGTACCAGCACGGTACTCGATCTACTACATGCAATACATCCCGGAGTCTGCCAGCGGCATTGTCTACTGTCAAAATCGGCCGAATACATTTTTACACATGGTGATGGGTGGTCCTCACACGCCCAGACTTGTTTCGTGGCTTCTACCATAACAGCCCTACCACCGGGCTAGGTCCTGCTGTCCAACCAGACCTTGGAGGTACAGCTCTGACTGACCAACAGGGCTGTGAGGGCAGCTGACGACCGCGACTTCCTGGAATGATGAAGCCCGTTAGAACAAGCGCAACAACCGCTTCAATGAACGTTTATTCAATCAATCAAGCGCGTCCGGCGGCGGGATTCCAATTTCGGCTCCCAGCGCAGCAGCCCCATGCTCTGGCCATTCGGCCACAACCGCACGTACACTTCTCTCATGCCGACACCAACTAGCTCCCTGCGATGATCGCCGCGTTTCGATGATCATGATTCCCATACTATGGCACCCAACGGGGTATTGGCCAAGAAGCATGCCCGCGTGATCATAGTGATGATTCTTATGCAATGGCACATACCTACAGCGGGGGACTGGCCAAGAAGCTGTCGGTACATTTAAAATAATTAAAAAGAAACGAAGAGACCCAAGCCTACAAAAGATTTCCCACATTACGTAGCACTGGTACACGAGAGCACATGCGCGTGCAAGTCTCCTTTACGCTAAAGACAAAGGAATGAAATGGACGAGTACATGGCATTTAGTTATCCGCATCACGAAAGCTTCGCTTCACATAGTTTCCAACATGTGCGTTGGATCTGCATGTTTTCTGTTCCTTTATAAAATTCTGGCAAAGCATTGCGATTCCACCAAAGCACACCGGCGACAGCGGCGGCGGAAATTAAGACGAAGGTGGGAGTCAGCTCATAGAAGTCATCACTATACAAGCGAATGCATTCCCACGCCCCATAACTCTCGAAACCACTTGACCACGGGCACTAGATCGCCTCGGATGGGAGTGTGAAGTGAGGAGGTAAGTGTGGGCCTCCTCGATAGGATTGTGTGTCTCTTCAGCTATACCGTCTTCTTCTTAAGGGGAAAGCCTTAAGTGGCTATGCTGGCGCTACCCTTGGCAGAGACCTAACCTAACCTTGGCGAAACTGCGCCGTCGACGAAAAATGGCCGACGCCGCAAATCATATCACATCACATCACTTTATTTTCCTTAAAGACCATAAGGGGTGGGGTTTACAAGATGTAGGCATTTACAGCAGTCGAAAATGTCGATGTACACGTTATGGCAGCGATATGGTGGGGAAGGCCGTTCCAGTCGGTTGCTGTTCGTGAAAAAAAAAAAAAATGAGTTCATGAAGGTGGTAGTACAGGCTCGTGGACGCAAAACTTGCAGAGGGTGACCGATGCGATGGGATCTGCGTGGTAGGGGTGCGCAGATGTATGGTTCTTGTCTTAGAGGTGCATAAAAAATATAAATAGTAAAAACACGTCTAGAAATGCTCCAATTGACGTCACATTTCTCAGGAAGGTTCCTGTAAACAAAGCAAATTAGTGGCTTTGAAAAGAAAATTTAGTAAATTTTGGTCTAGGTGGTAATCGAACCCGGGCCTCCGCGGTGCGAGATGATGCACGCTTCCCTGAAGCCACGGCTGCTTTTTTTTTTTCTTTATTACCATTTTGGCTCAACATACAGTTGTACAAAACATGCACACTGATGCATATACACCAATTGATAATCAATAAAACTTTCTGATCAAGAAAGAAAAGGCATGACCTGGGTTCGGGTGACACTATGCCTTTAAAAATGCTTCATTGCGACAAGTTCATTCAACAGGGGAAGCCATTCTGGCTTCTTGTTTTGCAACTGATACACATTTCTAATATATGCAATACTTTCGATAAAATGCTCTCTTACTGTTGGTATATGAACAGGTTCGTGTTTAACGGCCATGCGGGTCTTCCACATACTATGTAAACTCAAGACCATAAACATATCATATGGCACCCCTTCAGTGTTTTCGATTGCTAAATAGCGTATTACGTGGGATTTAACGGGAGATTTTTCTCTATTTTGCGCTGTAGAATGTCCCAGTGAAAGATTGCACTCCAACAGACAAGGAAGATGTGATCGATAGTTTCAGGTTTTTTACAAAGAAGGCAGTTGATTGTCCGGGCTACGAAAAAAAATGGGTTGATCCCTCTTATATAGGAATCGGTATAGAACACGAAAGTGAAACGTGTCTTCACAGAAGTAGTGTAATGTTTATTGCACATTGATATATAATGTCTATTGGTGTTTTGTGGCTAAAGCGCCCTTAGGCGTTGATGCACCCACGCTGACGCCTGGTGGCACGTCTCCTCCATCACGACTACCAACGTCGATGACCATGAGCAACCGTCGTGCATATGGAAGCTGCACTACGCTGCACACGCTAGCACAACGCGAAAGACGAAGCGCGTAACTGACACACTAATACAACGCGCAAGACAAAGCACGTAACTGAATCGTCACCGAGTCAAATCAGTGCGTACAGCGCGTCGTAATTGCAGCCTCCGCGATCAACTTCAGAAACATTTTCAGAGCTAATTGCGGAGGCCACGCTCCGCTGTGCTGAGTACGGTGAACGCCACCTAGGTGGCGTTGGTAGTGCTTCTTGATGCCAGCGTCCCTTCGAATGCTGGCATCGAGGCGTCGTAGTGCTGAGACCACCGAAGCGTTCACTGTCGGTGCGCGTTAGTGTCATAATAGACAGTTTTAGCAGAGCGTTGCTTACGCTCCGCTCCGCTAACATTTCACGCACACCGTTGGCTGCAGGAACTGCGTTGATTTGGCTTGTTTGACAAGCGCGTCTGCCAGAGACGCCAGCCACGCGCGCTCAGCGTGGCTGTAAAACGACAAATCAACCAGTAGACGCAGCCTAACGCTCCGCTCAAATAGCTTCGTAGCGGACCGTGGGCAGCGTTCTTCGTTCCGCTGCCGATATAAGCGTTGTGCGCACGCGCATTAGCGTTCCCGCTTGCGTTCCGCTGAGCGGCTCTGCGCGAATCGTTAGGACACGATGGTCTGAGCGGAGCGGGGCGTGAACGCTCTGCTAAAACTGTCTAATGCAGTACTTCTCCTTTCTGCTCGTAGGCGGCGGCACCGCCCCGAGCAAGAGCGCGGGTACACGGAGGAGTGTTAGATATATAAAGCGCGTCTGTGTAGCTCTCTGCAAATGCGTTTGTGGCGCAATGGGTTAAACGCTCGGCGATCTATCGTCGCGGACCGAGAGGTCGTGGGTTCGATTTCCAAATTTTGCATGTTTGTGGAACTTTTTCTTCTGGTTTCTTTCTTTGTATTATGTTCTATGACGTATTTCCGTGACGGAAATACGTCAGTGAAGTCTTGGTGGACCCCGGCATAAAACACTTTCGTGTTAAAAACTTTTTTTTTTGAAGCCATGGTTTCACTTTAAGCGTGCCGATATGTAAATTGAAGAAAAAATGCATTTACTGATGGTCGCACAGTCATTCTCTTGACTCTTTTGAGTGCATTTCTTTCTGGTCCTAATGTATACATCGACCGGTAAATCGGAACAGGTAACATTAAATCCACAATATCCTTATGTAGTCTCTTCTTGGTGACACCAGAAATATACTCCAAGGAATATCGCAAATTTAAAATGTTGAATGCAGTCACTACTTCACGTAGATAACCACGAATGCCGCCCGTGAGCTGAACGCCGGAGGACGATACAACAAAATTGTGGTAACGCATTGCTTAGTCTGACTTGTATTACAGTGCGCAGAAAGGCATCACATTGGTCAAGAGCAAACATAAATCTTAACACAATTTGTTTTAAGAACAAGTGCGCGAGTCCCAGCACTCCAGCTTTCACTGGTCGAAACAAGTTCGCGCGACTCGTTCTGTCCCATGGTCAAGCCTCCCACAAAAATCGCAAGAACTCTGTAAATTTTCTCCACGTTCACTTCATTCATGCACAGCAGTTGGAGTAAGTACGATACTTTGGCTACAAGAAATTTCTTGCAAATGGTTGCTCTTGCAAATATTGATAGATTTCTTCATTGCAATTTGGATGTTTTATCGCGTAACTGTTCAATTTGTTTTTATTGCGATAGCAATTATATGGACACTTCAACCGGATTTCTGCCGTCGCCGTCGTCGTCGCCGTCGCCGTGAGGTTCCCTATAGATAAAATCTTCGCCGCGCGCCGTATGCCCGAGCGGAAGCGTGCGGGGACGCGCTATCACGGAGAGCGAACGCACTCAATCACCCACGCGCAAGCAAGGAAGCGGGAAGCCAGCGCCGGAGGGAGCGCGGGGGGGAGGGGGGGGGGGCGTTAGTATTGTTGTTGTTGTCGCGGCTGTTGTCTTTTTTAGTGCCAAGCTCCCCGACGTGCGCGGGAAACCATTTGAGGGACTTGTTCGTAATCGCGCCGGAACCGAAGTCCCCGGCCCTGGCGTTGAGCATGCGCGCCACATCCGCGGACGCCCAACCTTTGGTGTAGTTCCGGATCGCTGATTTGGAGTCACTTATAGCAGCGATGACCTTCGTAACACACAGTTGTCGCGCAAAAAAGACTAGGAAGCGGCTGACGACAGATATTACAATACACGGCGGGCAGGTCATGAACACGTAGATAACGAGTGTGCCGGGCCGTTCCCCACTTATCTCTTCTGATTAGGATAGGCAGTTATCACTTTGCCTGCCGCAGTAGGAAGCCGGCCATTCGTCAAAAGGAGAAAAAAAAAAGCTAATCCCAGGAAGGCTGAAGAATGAAACTGCATGTCATCCGCGTGTTATTTATTTTTATTTTATTTATTTAAACATACTGTGGACCAACACCTGCAGATGGCGTATGTTTATTTATTTATTTATTTATTTATTTATTTATTTATTTATTTATTTATTTATTTATTTATTTATTTATTTATTTATTTATTTATTTATTTATTTCAATAAGCAGCTTACTACTACTACTGCTACTACTACTATATAATATCGCAGTTCCTGCCACTCACTAGTGCTAATCGAATTTTTGTGGCGACTCTGCAGCCACAACAGCAGCAACATGCAGCAACGAGAAAAACGACACTTCGAAGGTTACGAAACAGGTCTAATAACAATGGAACAATATGTACGCGTGGTTGAACGATCAGGGTTTTACTGACAAAAGAAATACAACATTGAGAAAATTAGTGGCTTGGAAGAAGTCCTGCTGTGTGGTTCCTTTGCTTCTCCGTCTCGCACATGGACGGCGTTTTGCGCACTGCCAGCAGCGCTCGGTAGCGCGCTCTGAATCAAGTAGGTCGCGTGTGGTGGCAAAGTCGAACACGTAGCATCTACAATCGCGCATGCAAGGCGGAAGCACAATGCGGCAGAGGCAACTTCTGGCGGTCGGCCTACTGTACATACAAGCGCATAGACGCTGGCTTAGCCGAAGTGCATGCACAACTTCTGGCATAATGAAAGCAGACATCTGAGGGTTGTTCAGTCCGGTTCGGAAAGGACTTCGAGAGCTGGCTAATCTCCAGGTCATACTGTCGCACGGCACTGCAATGGAATTGCCGAATTTGCTAAGTTTAGCTTTGCCCTAAAGATTTTCTACGCTTAACTTGACAATTTGGTTCAGTTGACAGCGGATTAACTGCTCTTCTGTCATCACAGGCTATACACTCCGTACCTCGCTCGCAAATGTACGACGTCTTCCGACCGCTGAGAAGGAGCAGGAGTAAAGAAATAGAAAAGGCAGATATCTTGACCAGAAAAGCGTGTAGTTTGCTTCCTTATAAGCTGGGAGAGGAAACAGGAAAAACAGAAAGATGAGAAAGAGAGAGAACGGAAGGGCCTCCGAGGAAAGTGGAAGAGAACAAAGAATTTAAGAACAAATTGCTGTGCGTCACATCAGCGCGTAGCGGAGAGAAGAGACACTACTGACGAGGAAATCTGTACCGTGGCGTTAGAAACTGCACGCAGCGAAGATTGATAATACTGACGCCACTAAACTGCAGCCAGTTTCGTGTCCTTTCTTCTAGCATAGACGGCCTACAAATTATGATCGGTGATTTCTCCTTGGCACCACGTCCGGTGACATTGACGTCGTGTGAGGACGTAATTGCGTACTTCATGTCAGAGTCCGAGAATAGCTTGACCCTGCTTTGTGTATATTGCAAGGGGTCTCTCGAGCTCTTATCCTTAATTTTTTTCTGGGCCAAGAGTTGTAAAGTACGCAGAAACCAATTAATAACTTCGGCGCTCCAGCGGCTTACTCTGCGTGCTTCACCAGAGGTGCCAAGTATCAGCCATTTGGGAGGGGGGGGGGGGGGGTATTCTGTAAGAGCCCGCCTAGTGGATTGTCCATTTCGGCCGCTGCTGAGCGGCTGCAGCTGCACGAATGAGGAGAATACAGTTGGCCCCAGCCAGTCTCTTTCTCTCTCGTGCAGCTGCAGCCAATCAGCGACAGCCGAAATGGACAGTCACTAGGTGGACTCTTACAGAATACCCCCCCCCCCCCCACCACCCTGTTCTTTCCTTCCGCACCGCCATTTGCTGCGGTTGAACTGGCACTCATCGTGGCGTTGCATCAGCATTGGTCATAGGAAAGCCTGAGGCACGGCTTTCAAATGTAAATCATTAGACCGCTGGCGACACAGCCTGCAGCTAAGGCACAAAAGAAGCTTGTCGTCTGCACCACCTGTTTCATTCCATTGGTGCAACGCTAAAGTGCAATTCTGTACCTTGTGTTTCCCTCGTGGCCTTGAATTTCTGAAGAAGCAACAAAAAGAAGCGGCGCCTGCAGAACGTGGTTTTTTAGCGTGGCTTGCAAAGATTTCACTCACGTCAAGCATTATACGCTACACTACTGCAGCCATATACGCTCGAACCGATTCTCCGTTGTTTCGTTTGATCTCAGCGCCTCGTGGTTTGCATTTTAACGCCTTCTCTCCAGCTTCAAGCAACTCCTGTGCATGGCGAAAAGATTATAGGAGTTTATTCTTTTCCGCGGAGCGTTCGTGCTGCATGTGTTGAACGAACATAGACGTACATCTATAAAAGCAGCGTGAAACATTCGTCACACATATTGAGCTTTGTTCGAACGCTGCGCCGCTCGCACCTTCAGCATGCAGCAGCATCACTACAGCACCCGCAGTCTCGGCGTATACTAGCCGGTAGGCCCGTGGTGATTGCCTCGTAGTCGTCCCATCTCTTTTCGTCAAGCGGAAGGCGAGGAGAGTGTCTGTATTGTCACTGCTTCGGGAAACACGAAGGTCGAGAACGCGCTTATCCCTTTGTCTGTATACATGCGCCCCTGAACACTGCAACGAGAATGCGGCGAAGCCACTCTTCGCGTGTTTCTTTGTTGTGAAATGCAGCAGAAAGCCCTGGACGCCCCGCTGCTCCCCCTCGCGGCCTCTGATTGCCTCCTGCCGACATTAAGCAGAACAATAATAATGAGAAAATGAAACCAGCAAGAGAGTGATCCCAGCTGGCCGCGTCGTTTTGTGCGGTCTTACTTGAAGTGCGAGCGTGTAGCGGCGGCCTCCAGTACATTTGGGAAACCCAGTAGTCGGCTATTCTTGACCGTGGCAACGCATGGACACGGCTCTTGCGTCACCCTCGTCTGTGCGCAGCCGCCCTGAGCGACGTATACATGAACACGTTCGCGCATATTCACCTTCGGGATACCCAAAAGGGTGTTGTTAACGTCCAGCGCGTGCGACGAGCAGCTGTAATGCAATTATGTCATTTGATAGCTTCTTGAGCTGCCAGCTGTCCTGTACGCATAACTTCCGCATTTTGTCCATATATCTAGACGGCCATATAGCGACCTTGAAGTGCCGACCTGAAAAGCATAGTGTTGTTATTATGAAAGTTATGCTAAAACAGACTGTTGCATCATACCGTGCATGCTAGAAACTGCGCTAATGAGTTCTGCGCCTGCGGTGTAGCATAATCTCCGCATGTCGATTTGGCACTTCGCGAATGTTGATCGCGGTAATTGTTTGCCGAAGGCGGCGGGCTAAAACGTTTCGTTATAGCTGAGTGCGCACTGACTTGGATACGTACGTTTGCTGCACTGCGGACGCCAAGCCAAGGCACGTTTATGTACGCACGCTGCAAACTCACGCACACATATACACGGACATATGTGTATACGTACACGCGCGCACCAAGTAGATGCAAAATACTAGCCACATAAATTAGCGCTCTTTGAAATGCAGCAGAAAGGCAGGACTGGCAGCGTGATAAATAGCGGTTCCACGTCTTTTTTTTTTCTCATTCACGTGCCATTCATTTGAAACAAGATCATCAAAGCCCAAACATCTAGCTTCTGCCGTCCGTGGCCGTCACATGACACTCGTAGCGCAGATCACCTGATTTATGAGTATTGTTGCGTACGTGTTTTCTCCGTGTTGGTCCCGCGTTGTCGCCGAGGCTCGAACAGAAACGCGGTATTTACAGTCTATATATACCTCTTCCGGTCGCTACCGCGAATCCTGTACAGCCCGAGTGTAAACGAGTGACAAAGTGCGAAATATTTCTGAGTGTCCCCAACTGAAGAAAGAGAAACAAAGCCGTATGAATGCAGTAATAACATTGCTTTCAAACGAAACATTAACTGTGGAGAACAAGAGCATAAGAAAGACAAGGCGCAAAATTTTCTTACTTTTGCGCTGACCCTTGCGGCGTAACATGAATGTGAGAACAGTGCACCGTGTGCGCGAGAATAAAGCGCTTCAAGGGAAATCGTGCTTCAGAAAGCGTGCTCAAGGATCAGTGGATTAGTTTGCCTCAGCTTTGCGATAGCGTGGTGTCAACTTAGCACATTACGCACATGGTTTGAATTGCGTATGCGTATGCTGTGACTCTTCTATTGGACAATACTGGGAACAAAGTGGTACCATGGATGAGCTGCGGTAGGATGCGCGTGCTCATTTTCTTTTTATATAACTAGCCAAGCCGAACTTGAACGTCTGCTTATTTTTTTAAATTTAATTATAGCCAAGATGAAGTTGAACGCCTGCTTAGACAATGAAATTTCATAACTAAAACAATAATAAATATCATCGTATGCATGACGATGGCCGTTTCTATAGGCTATGTCCGTTTATATATTACTTACGCCAATGGTTTCTCAAAATAGGGTTGGCTTTTCACAAGGCTTAATGTTCCAATGTGCCTGAGCATGCGCAGAAGCAGACCGCGCGATGCCGAAGTGTGAAATGACACGTAAACTGAGGACATCGTTGGCATGACACAGGCTCGCGCGCCATGCAACGTTTTGAAGACTCAAATGAAAAACAGCCGCTCATGATGGGAGGTCTGCGTGACACTTGAAATGGAAGGACTGTGCCGCGACCTCGCGTGGTCCATTCGGAAGGTCGTCAGAGGCAAATTTAGTACGTAATAACCCGTCCCACCGCACATGTCGCACTTACGGTGCGAGTCGAATAGTCCCGAGGACTTCTCCCATTGTGCCCGTTCCTTGTGCGGCTGTTTATTTCTACCCTACTTTCGGCCTTGTTACCTCACCTGCATTTTCCTGTCATTGTGCTGGTCTCTCTTAGCTGTGAGTTTATTTCATTGTTGTTGTTGTTGATATTTTATTTCTCGTGCTCTCCATTACACCTGAGAGCAAAAGATATCGCGCCTGAAACCACCCGGCTACATATTTCAGGACACGAGTTTTCTGGTTGTTTTCTGTTTGGATTTTTCTTTCTTGGTGTTTTCTTTTTTTCTTCTTTGCACGGGACACAGTAACTTCCTCTTATCAATTTGTGTTTTCCGCGTCGTTCCTCCCGCGTGTTGCTGGGGTGCAATCGATTTCGGCGTGCGACGAGAAAGCGAGTGTTGCCAATCAAGGACACACGCTGAGGAAAAAGGAAAGAAAGCTCCGCAGACGTGTTTATGCCTAACGTCACACTTCGCTGGACGCGAGGCTCATGCCTGAGGCTCTAGCGCTCACCCGAACACGTCGCTCTTTTTGTTTCTGCTCTTTTCTTATTTATTATTTTATTTTATGTTTATTGCAGCTGCTGTGACAATAGAACGAGTTTCACTAGAAGAAGCTCCACAAGCTCCACAATCTTAGCTATTTCTTTCTTCTGATTTTTTTTTTTATATGCCGTCGCTGATGAAGCACGTCGTTGCAGGTCCCATTCTCGCACTTCTACGCGCATTTATTTGGAGAGAAACGTCACCGCGCACAGCAGGGCAAGTTACTTCATTTATTCGAGATACTTAGAGATTGCGACAATTGTGAAAGACAAATGAGAACGGCTAAGCTGAAGCCTCGGCACAATCTGTCGTCGCGATCGGATGCTTGAAAGAAGTTTTCTCCCGAGACCACTGCACGGCTGCTTTATCAGGCGCGCACCTTTCCGGTTCACGTTTTTTAGGGGAAAAAGAAGCTCTCAAAACCGAAATTAAAAGAAGTGACAATGTTAACACATATAAAGGCGAGATTACACAGTGCCCCCAGGGATCTCATCGCCAACAGATGCCGCGGAGAAGGCCGCGTTCGTCCAGAGCTTGACAGGCTCTGTTACCTTTAACTTGAGAATCTCTAGAAGTTATGCGTATACAGCGATCCAGTGACATCGCAAGTACAAGAACTTTTCTGTACAGGCTTGAAGCATTAGGAAAGCTATATGTAAAAAATGGGTGGATTGAAACACCACACACACACAGGAAGGGATCGCAGCGACGACCCTATCGCAAATAGTGTTTGGTTGTTTTTCAAAAGCGTGTTATTATCTGCAAGGCCTTCCATATCAGGAGCACCGCAAAACAAGAAACAGAGAAGTATATATAAAGCTTGTCAGGCATTGTGCGCCCTGTCGCATGGAAACCCTTCAAATACGACACATAAGGAGAAATGCACGGCGTGGCCAGCGTGTGTTGCCGCAATATTAAAAAGGCTTTCGAAGCTCTTATGTGACATTAAACACTAAGCATTAACTACACTGCCGCCGGCACAATTAACTCCGTATTTCTGAGTTTGAGACAGGCATTGAAACATTCAGTGAAACATTCAGAGTGCAAAAAAAAGTGTAAACTGCCACGTCAGTAAGCGCACTAGCCAAATGGGACATGTTCTGTTTAAGTCTTGCTTCTCAGTTTCAATTTTATTAAATATTAAAATTTCAATATTACATATTATTATGTTAAATATTAAAGTTCAAAAGTTTCAAATATTAATCTTCACACATGCAATATTTCGGTCGGAAGAGCGACGGAAGAAATCAGCAGATAAGTCAGTGCGACTCCTCTGGCTCAGAACTCATGTACTGCGACAGCAGCCGGTTCTCATGCAGCGTATACACTGCTGTCTTCTGAAATACAACTTTTCGATGTGTACAACGGTGCCTTCCTCCACTGTGATCTCCGAAATACATGCACAGACGCCGCCACTCCCAGAGTTTGCGGGGTGCACCAGACCCCACAAGCTCCGAAAGCTGTGTGCTAGCGCAGTTAGCACAGCTGGCGGCTCCTAACTTCACATTGCAGGAGAGGCACGAGTTCGATACCCGTTGGTGGTGATAACACTTTTGTTTTTCTTCACCATATGCCGTTCGTGAAGCAGAGGACGAGCAAGTGACTACACGGCGACGATGACGGCGGGACGGACGGACAGACGGACGCAGCAAAAACTCTCAAAACTTTTAACGTGGTCGCAGTAAATATCCACAATGCTCAGTCGTGTCTCTGGTTTCTAACCATGCCCATGCATCTGCGCTGCCTGCAGTGGAATTCAGAAACAAGCTACAACGGCCGCTCCGAACGAGCTTACGCAATTAACTAGTAGCGAAAGTTACCCCGTCCCAGAATTTCGGCGCTCGTTTGATGTGAGCGTTCTAATCGGACACAAACACTTAACTGATGTTTCCTCTGTATACGTCTATAACACTCTTATAGTGTCCGTTCGCGTTATTAACAAAGGACTCGTTACATAACTTTGAAGCGAACAGGTGCCCGACAGCTACTCGAATAACCATGTACACTGCCGTCTGACACGTATTATGGGCTGTCAGACTCGCGATTATTCACCGGCTCTCCGCGAACGTGGCTTTATTCTTCACCGTCGCTGATGAGCTGAGAAGCCTGGATTTCCCGGCGCCGCTGGTGATCAGCCGTGTGCACGCGCTCATCTTGCCGTGCTTGAGACGGTTATTCAATTAATGACTCGGCAAATTTGCTCACTTTGACGCTGTTTGACTCTCAAGGATTGGTTCCCTTCTAGTCCTTGCACCCATTCCATCATTTACGTGCCGAGTATTATCGGAACAAGCACCGGAGTATCGGGTAGTTGACTATATTGCACCTTCTGTTCTCATCACGGATCGCGGTACAGCATTTACAGCCGAACTGATGCAGGACGTTCTCCAACTGACGCATAGCTCTCACCGCAAGAGCACTGCGTATCACCCTCAAACCAATGGATTAACGGAACGTCTGAACAGAACGCTGGTTGATATGCTCTCCATGTATGTCGACGCAGAGCACAAAACATGGGACGATATTTTACCCTATTTGACCTTCGCGTATAACACTGCTGCACAGGAGACCACAGTTTACGCCGTTCGAACTTGTATATGGGCGCCACGTCACGTCAACACTTGACGCCATGCTACCTGTGGCTGATAATAGCCCGACCAGCGGAACACGTGGAAGAGTTCGTACAAAGAGCCGGAGAAGCACGCCAGCTTGCTCGGCATCGTATCCGGAGCCAACAGCATACCAACACCCTTCGATACAACCAGGGTCGACGCGACGTCCATTACAATACCGGCGACTGCGTGTGGGTCTGGACGCCCATCCGTCGCCGTGGACTCTCGGAAAACTTGCTCCGCCGGTATTTTGGTCCCTACATGGTTACACTCCGCCTCAGTGACGTAACCTACGAAGTCGTCCCGTGCAGTTCTGACCCCGGTACGCCCCGTCGTCGTCCTCGCGCTGAAGTTGTTCATGCATTGCGCATGAAACCATACTATGCACGTACGTGAACGCCCAGATGCACCTGAGGCGCTCCATTTCTTGTAGTTGCTGAAAGAACTTTTTGACGCGACCGAGACGGTCGGTTTTCGCATGGGGGGCAATTGACACAATGATGTGGGGCTTCCGCACCGCGGGACGGCGCGCGCAAAGGTCGGTGCCATGAAAGACGATGAAGCGCGTAAGCTGCACGCTCTTCTTCTGGCCTGCAATTAAAGAGAAGCGCCTATTTCGCAAGACTCCGTCTTCAATCTACGCTACATTTTTGATGTGGCGGACAAAGAACTTGGCCACTTCAATATGACAGTACATACACACGATGTCGGAATCAGCACAGTACATCTCTTACGCCCTTGGTATTAAACATTCCACGATCCCGCTGGCTGTCAGTGCCGCGCTATCGAGCTGGTGAGTTTAAGGTCCCTAGATCATTTTAGTGCGCCCGACGCTTTGGCGTTTCCTCACCTGCGTTCCACGAAGACGTTGCGCAGCTCAGGCAGGGAACCGTGACACAACCCAGAAGGAAGCCTCCGCAGCAAGCCGGTGGTTGTTCCGCCTGTGGCTCAGCGGCCGAGGTCCAGCTGGGTCCAGTTGCCGCGCCGCGGAGGGCCACCAGAGCCGCAATTCCCGCCGCTGTGGCAGCGGCGGCCGCGTCTGTACCACCCGCTGCCGCGGACGTCGTGCAGTCGAAAAGCGAGTTGTGCGTCGTCGTCGCGGAATTCGAGCCGGCTCCCAGTATGTCGCGTATGAGGAAGGACGTTTTGCTGGGCGCCATCAAGTTCATCCGTGGAGAGGCGTACATGAGGTCTTCCTTTGAGAACATGATGTCTACGTTTCCCGTGTCATTCGTGACTCTTCGAGATGGATCGGACGTGGACCATTGTGTACGCCGCGCGAAAGCTGGCTATGAGTGTCCGACTAGTTCAGTTTGACGGGATGTACCATGGGCCTCGCGAGACACGCGGGCAGCGAGTGTACCTCGAGCACATCCGCTAGCTGTCGAGCCTCGAAAGCTTCTTAGTGAAATCAGATTGAAACCGACCCGAACAAGAATGTCAAGCGCGGGCATGTTCTTGTTCCTGCTCAGCACTAATCCTTACTCAAGCTCAAGTAATTCGTCCCGCATGATCGCCACTCAAAACACTGATCGCCACTTCGCACGCTGCCCGACTTGCGAAATCACACAGTCCTCGAGTGATGTTTGATATGTTAAGCTAACACAGAGCTTGACATCATATCATTGAAGAAATTTGGTTCTTCCGGCCCTATTCGCGCTCGCGTTAAATACAGCGACTGCGGAACGCTTTACTAATATTTTCTTAACTGACACTCTCTGGGAGTAGGCCTCTCATCGAATGTATAAGCCAGCTACGCGTATGGAACTCGGAGAACCGACCAATCCCGTTCGCGAATACTTCTCGTCACTCCCTCCTCTAAAGGGGGCGTTGACTAGAGAGTCATTTTGCCATTCAGCAGGGCGAAATGAGTACCGGTGGTCCATATCTCCTTTTCGGGAGACCGTTTTATTCAATAGTCCATGCCACTACACGGGAGAAATCAGTTCCTTTTTGCACAAATATTTCCGTTTGCCTCAGCTTTGGAAGCATGGTGTAAAGGAGGGTCTTCCAATGTCGTCAAAGGCGGCGCCCAGTGCCATTTTATTCTTGTGGAGTCGAAGTCTTCATTTCAAGGACACAACAAACAAACACATATACTTCTTGCACATTAAAAAAAAAAAACTGCACAGCGATCAGTGTATGCGGTCTATAGACAGCCTTCCGCCCACATTTATCGCGTTTGAAAGAGGCTTTCATCGTTCCAAATGCGGTCGAAATCTAAAAAGAGGCAGAGTATATTTTTTAAAGCGACGAAAATGTCAGATTCCGTGGAAGTGCAAGATCAATAGTCGTAAGTGTCACGAGATGATGACGGTACGGTGCCTGTGTGTATTCGTGCCGGGCGCACGCATTCAGGGTTTCCCAGATAGTAAATACCGTGACGCATCAAGCGCGTTATGCGACCTAGACGATGACATTACCGAGCCTGTTACCAAACCTTTAGACCAGCAAGGAGACGGCCAGGACATGTGATAGGACTAAGAGACCTTTGGGTGTTGCGAACGCCCCTTTCTCCTTCTCCTCACAACATGCACTACCCCTTACTCCTCTCGCAAATGTAGCTGAAGGCACCGAGAACAAGTTCGGGAGTGTCTCTCCGCCGCTCGGGTAAACACACCGGTGCCTATAGATTCTGTGTTGGGGCAAACATTAACGTCCAAACGAACGATAAAAAATACGGCTCCCACAATAGGCTTGCGCATTTCCTTTGCGTTTTAACAATTTTATTTTATGTAGTGTTCTTGAATGTTCAAAGAGGGACGGAAGTCGAGGTCCCGTGATGCATATAGCGCTTTTGGGGAGGGAGCTGGAGAAGGAGGGATGCGCGCGCGGTTTTATCAACAACGTCCACCGCGCGTCGCGTGAACTGCACCGCTTCGCGCGCTGCGGATGCATTATTGATTAAGTATCAATTCGTCATCAATGAGCACCCGCTGAAAGGAGGCGGTGCCCTGTCCGCACCGTCGTCCCGATAGTATTCGAACCTGACACAAAGAGCACTGCGATGCGCGGAGCTCATTTACCACCTCCCGGGCCAGTTTCCAGCGCGACGCCGCTCTCATCCATCCACCCACCGGCGACCGCGAGCCGTTCTGGTTGGCTGCTCCGATTCCCGCCTAAATGCCGCCTCCAAACGACGCGCGTTCTCGTTGTGCGCACGTTATATAAATTTTTCGGCGGGGATATTTTAAAGCGCTTTTCTCCAAAAAGACGAAAAAGCGCGACGGAGTAGATGGCGCGCGAAGTCGTGCGCGCTATCGCATGCTTCAGGAAAGTTGTGCGCCTTAACATACTTATTTTTAAATTTTTCGTTAAAGCTCTGATGGACCTCCCTGCCGTTTTGGGGTGAAAAGAAGTTGTCGCTTCGGGGAGTGGTTTCATTTCACGTCTTATTTGTTTGTTTGCCGTTGGCCCGGCCGAAAAACACGAGTTTCTAACACGTTTGCACCACTGAGCGTGCACTGACTCTGACCCCCGACTCCGATAGCGGGTTGCAATGAATGGAGTCAACCGGAAGAAGCCACAATAGGATAACCGCCTAAACTGAGCAATAATATCATTGCAAGTTTTCGCTTTTGTTTACCGGAGTGCCTGTGTACGCTAAAAGCTCGTTATCATGAAAGCAACGAATAAGAAAAAAGAAACGAAGAAGCAGAAAATCTTTGAACGCTAACAATAATAAAACCACACCGCACTGCCGCCTATAGCGTTTAGGCATAGGAAGTCGGGTTGTTGTGGTGGGTGGAGAGAGAAATGCGGAGGGTATGCAGATGAAGGACGGCTGTGCACCGTCATATCTTCGCGTAATGCAGCGTACATTTTCATGTCATTCGGATGACTCCGCAGCGCTCTCTCAGCTCATTTCATGGCACCGCTAAACGCGAACATCGAGTAAATTTTTTTTTATATTTGGTTTCTCGCGAATGAATCGTCCTGCAGCCTCTCAATTCGGAGAATTACTTCCTTGCCAACGTCCTCCAATGTCATTCGGTCACATCTGATAAACACAAACTCACGTAAACGTCGCGGGAAGTGCGTTTCCCGCATCTGAATATCGCTGTCCGTTCCAGGTTGGTAACACCCCTAAAATTTAGAGGGTTCGCTGATGTGCGTGTGCAAAGCGTCGTAAAGCTTAATGTTGCATGGCACTGCGTAATCGTTCTTCTTTCTTTTGGAAAGCTGCGACTGCGAGATTAGCACCGATTCGTTTGCGTGGTTTGTCTAATGGCCGGCATTTAGTCAAGTGATTCAATGCGATTGGTTTCCCTTCATTCATCGGTTCCTTCGTTTCCTTCGTTAATCGTTTCCTTTCATTCATTTGCACATTGGCTCATCCATTCAGTCAGTCATAGCCACGTGATTAATGAGATAATGAGCCGGAGAACGAACAGAATATTCTGGACGATTTACTTTCAAGATGACGTCCTGTCCTAGAAAAAGAAGCGCAGTATACAACCATCGCCCCTCGCGGTGCCGCAATGCACGATGCAGTCTTCAACGAGCAACTAGATGAAAGTAGTCTAACGATACCGGCATCTATTTGTTGTCTATAATGATGATGATGATGAAGAACATTTCTTATAGAAGAAGGAAGGGAAGAAAACAGAATGTCCGACGATTACGATACTCCCTAATGCGAAATTTGAGCGCAGCTGTATGCGTGTTTTCATTTCGCGATATATTGAGGCAAGGAATTTGAGACCGAAATCACCGCACCGACTGGCAGTGGGCCAGTGCCGTCAGCGCCTTCGCAGAGGGAGGGGCAGTTTGGGTTCGAACGCTGGCATAATAAGCGGCATCGGAGCCAGCTGCGGAAGAAGACGACGACGAACGCACGAGCAGTGGCACGACCGCGTTCGCGTGGTTACGCGGAGGAACGCCGACGCTCAACCCAGGAACGGGCACCTAAGAGCTGCGCTCTAAAAAAAAATTGCCACTTTGGCCCAAAGGTAGCAAGGTTTAGCTTTGCTCTGAAGACGTCTCGGAAAGTTAGCGTGGTGAGTACCACCATCAACCATGCGTTGCATGAGATGAGACCGAAGGAATACCATGGGCGTTCGTCAGCGCCAAGGAAAGGATCCCATAGATTTCGCTTGACCATTACGGTCCGTTCCACTC
Source organism: Dermacentor silvarum (assembly GCF_013339745.2). Classification (NCBI taxonomy): domain Eukaryota; kingdom Metazoa; phylum Arthropoda; class Arachnida; order Ixodida; family Ixodidae; genus Dermacentor; species Dermacentor silvarum. The sequence continues at coordinate 438,189,270 of NC_051154.1, forward strand.
AGACCACCATGGTGTGGTCTACACACAGCTGCAAAGCAGGAAAGTTAATGTATGTGCGGCTTTTCTTTTTTTTTTTCCTTTGCGATTCCATGCAATGTTTTATTAAAAGCTGAGGAGAAATATTGCATAATGATCGCTCGACCTTTACACGCAGGACGTTCAGCAATATCAACTATCTCAATCGCCTTCGCAAAACTATCGTTCCGCAAAACGAAGGCACGACATATTAGTCGCATGTCTGGTGCAATCCTTATCGCACTTGCTTAGAGCATGCGTCAAGTGCGCAGCAACTGCAGTACCAACGTGCGCGAGTGCATGCTTTTGAAGCGTTGTCTTCCACGCCGATGGAGTTTTGCTCTCCGCTTCGGCAGAAAGCTATGTGCTCAGATGACACGGCAGACGACGCCGCATTGCATAGCACACGGTTCGACCGCTTTAAGCAAGTGCCATCGAGGCTATACTGCCACTCGGCATCGTGTTTTTGTCTATATGCTCAGACTAGGGAGCGCATATGTAGGTTGTGTCCCAATATGGCTTCGCTTTTGTTTCTGGTGCCGACGGTTTTTTCCAGCGGATTGCCGTATAGGAGAGCCCCAGCGCGTGTGTGCACAGGTGTGACTAATTCCTGGGAAGCCATGCAAGCTGCAGCATCGTCCAACACGCGGCTACGCACACGTCGCGCCACGAGAGTGAGCGTGCTTCCCCCGCGCCGACGGAATGACCCACATCGGGCATTGTGTCGACCCCGCCTGCGTGCTCCTTCCTGTACCAAGCAGTGGGTCACCTGACCCCTGACGTGAATGATCAGGTCGGACGCGCCATTTCGACGACACAATCAACATCGCAGGAATTGATTGATTGATTGATTGATTGATTGATTGATTGATTGATTGATTGATTTTTACGTCTAGAAATTCAATGAAATGCAAGGTCTTTGCGTGCCAAAACCACGATCTGATAAAGAGGCACGCCGCATAGTGGGAAACTCCGAAATAATTTTTTTCACCCCGGGTTCTTTAACGTGCACCAGATGCACGGTACACGAGTGTTTTTTTTTTCTTTTTTTTTTTCTTTTTTTTTTTTTTGCATTCCGCCCACATGGGAATGCCGCCATCGCGGCCGGGATCGAAACGGGGACCTCCTGACCTCGCGATGGCCACTGAGCTATAGCGCGGCCGGTTACATCTAAAAGCATCAGTTGCGTTATTAGACATTACTGGGCGTCTTCGGATTTGATTTGACCACGCTTCGGGTTATATAACGTATATCGAGGGCCCAAATCTCAGTAGACGCGTTGTTTTTGCGCACAGCGCCGACGTCGCGATGCAGTCGCCAGGAGTTCGGATCTTATCCTCGGCATCGCGCATGCTTATCACAAGAATTACATTACCATTGTCGTTTTTTCGCACATATATAACGAAAAGCCTATACTAAAGATGTCTAAGATACACATAAATATAATATACACAAGAAAGGTTTGTAAATCTAGTAGCCGGCAAGTTTTGATAGCGAACTACATAAAACGCAGTCGTCGTACAATAAAAATATTCCATATGAATTCCATCGTAATAAAGAACTTCATATCAACAATGATTATTATCGTGTATCTGACACCTTATAATAAGGCATTGCCGTAATCCAAGAGGTCACTCGCTCGGTTCCCGGATGCCGTGGCTGTAAGCAAACAGTGCCGGAATGAATATTCGAATGAATGAATGAATGAATGAATGAATGAATGAATGAATGAATGAATGAATGAATGAATGAATGAATGAATGAATGAGACAGCCGTGTTTTGGGGCACGTTAAAGAACCTCGGGTGGGCTGGCAACTTATTCTGCAGCCTCTCCGACGCCCTGGCCCACGTGCGTGCCTGATCAAACTCCGGCGGTGTGCCCTGACAACGGCGTGAGCGCTCAACGCCACAGCCACGCCCGTAAAATGCGACCTGAGAAAAAATTACGGATTACTGGCTGAAACACCACGCACATAACTTGTCGATTCCAGTAACGTTTACACACAGCCATTTTATTATGTTTGACATTGCAATGAATTCGTGAGAAATGTGGAACAATCTTAATGCTGTATTATTATTATTATTATTATTATTATTATTATTATTATTATTATTATTATTATTATTATTATTATTATTATTATTATTATTATTATTATTATTATTATTATTATTATTATTATTATTATTATTATTATTATTTGGTTTGTACATATATAACACAAGTTATATATGTACAAACCAAATAATAATAATAATAATAATAATAATAATAATAATAATAATAATAATAATAATAATAATAATAATAATAATAATAATAATAATAATAATAATATAACACAAGACCCGCCGCGGTGGCTCAGTCAGCTAAGGCGTTGCGCTGCTGAGCACGAGATCGCGGGATCAAATCCCGGCCGCGGCGGCCGCATTTCGATGGAGGCTAAATGCAAAAACGCCCGTGTGCTTGCGTTGTAGTGCACGTTAAAGAACCCCAGGTGGTCAAAATTAATCCGGAGCCCTCCACTACGGCGTGCCTCATAATCAGAACTGGTTTTGGCACGTAAAACCCCAGAAAGAAGAAGAACATATAACACAAGGAGACGAAGGAAATAGGGAGGGAGCAAGCTGACAACTGCCACCGAGAGGGGCGCTACGCCTGCCTACTTGAAAGAGCGTAAGATTGGGCGAGTTGGTATTACATGTCTCTTACTTCATAGCGCATGAAAAGGGACGAGGCACGGATGGATGACGTGGGCACAGCTCTGTGTCCACGTCGTCCATCCGTGCCTCGTCCCTTTTCATGCGCTATTAAGTATAAGGCCTGCCTACTCTTTCAGGAGGAGAGAATAGAGGAAATGAAAATATGAGGAAAGAAAAGAAGAAATAAAGAAATGACGGAGACACAGACAGGACAAAACAAAATACTAATAATGTCTATAAACGGGAGGCCAAGTCAGTGTCCTTCAGAAAAGTTCGCAGGGCTCGATGGGCCTGGTCACGTCGGGAAGTGCACCCTCTTGGAAATAGGCAATCGTCAAGGGTCGCACATTGCAGTCCAATAAGTTCATATTCCTTAATTAGCAATGCGCGCTGCGCAACGAATGCGGGACACTCTAAAACGAGATGTTCAAGTGTCTCACAGGAGCCACAAAACGTATACGACGGGCTGTCCACACGTCCTTGTCGGTATAGGCGTTCACGCACCAACACAGACCCAACCCTTAACTTATATAACAGTGCTCTATAGCACGACGGGGCAAGCGTCGACCACGAACACGGGAGGGAACGATCCGTCTGCAACACGCCGGTCTGGGCGCTGCTTTAGGAGGTGTCGGCGTATCAGAAGATGAGCGTTTTCAAACATATACAGACAATGTCAGGGCAGTCACATTCGTGGTGGGTACAACTTGAAGCGAGGCGATCAGCCTCTTCATTTCCAGCGATGCCCACGCGCGAGGGTATCCACTGGGCAATGAGGGACACTCCACAGGAAGTAATTTTGCTGTAAGTTTCTTGAATATGCATAAAATTGGGCTATCGGCATCTTGTCTCAGTCTGCTGAGGGCAGCACGTGGGAGTATGTAAGAATGACAACCTTCAATGCGTTTAATGCTTCGGGTACGTACTTCACAGCAACATCAATCGCTGCCAGTTCTGCAGTTGTTGATGAGGTTGGATGTAGTATTCTAAACACCGTCTTATGCCAGTCGAAGGGCAGAATAAAGCTGCAGAAGCACCTTGGGCGTCGCTGTGTACAGATGCGTCCATGAATACTTTAGTATAACCTCCAAATTTTTCAAATAGGTGGGACTGGGCCAATTGAAATAGTGCCGAAACAGGCTGGCTGGACTTTTTGTGTATTTCTGGAATTCACAGATAAATGGGGAAGGAACATTTGTTGCTCTTTTTCGGAGTTGGGAATGAAGTAGTGTCTTCTGAACTGCCAGTAATGTCCACAAACAATGCCGCCATTTTCCCCATCCGAGAGAACGGGCGCTGAATCAGCCGATCGATTTATCAGTGCTTGGCCGTCTGATGCTCGGTGCAAACGTTCGATATGGTGTAGCGCTCTCTGGTCTGCTTGCAAGCTCAGGGGCAACTGGTGCGTTTCTGTGAGTAGGGGAACAGATTGCGCCTCACGAGGTAAGCCAAACATAACTCGGAGGGCAACACAATGGTCCCGTTCCAATTGAGACATCACATTTGGCGGCACGTTCAAGACTGGCAAGGCATACATCACGCCAGAGAGGACAGATGATTGGTATACCTAAAGTGCTGTCGTCTGGTCGCAGCCAGCGCCCCTAGCAGTCAAGGCGGCCACATACTTGAGCAGCGACCGGGATTTGCACCGCACAGAGGTAATGGCAGGGCGCCAAGAGAGGCGATCATCGATAATTACGCCCAGGTAGCGGTGGTGTTGTGCCCATTGTACTGGTGTCTCCCCGAGGTACAGCCGGCTCATGCTTCGATGAGCCCGTTGCCTTGGATGATACGCAATTGCGGCTGACTTAGCTGGTGAAATCTGCAGACCAACTTCCTCCAAGTACTCTGAAGTTGCATTCAGAGCTTTCTGCAAGATTCCGCGAAGGCGTGGACCGTGGTGCGAAGGACCACTGATCCACAGTGCAATGCCATCAGCATAGATTGCTATGCATATCGGAAAGTCAGGTTCCTGAGGCAATCGGCTTGGAAGTCCAGCAAGTACGCTGTTGAAGAGAAGCGGCGACAATACGCTGCCTTGCGGTACACCGCACTTAACAGGGCGAGAATCACTTGTTGCTTGCTCCTCCAACACGCACTTTCATGTGGCGCTCAGATAGAAAGCTATGCACGAAATGAAGCAGTCGAACCGAAATTCCCGCATTCATAAGGGTGATAATAATCGCCTTATGGGGAACCGAATCGAAAGCTTGCTGTATGTCCAGGAAGAGCATGTATGCAGAGTGTTTGTTTTCTCGAGCAGACTCTAGAGATGATACGAGGTATGCTATGCTATCGAGGGCTGAACAGTGACAACAAAAGCCGCTCATGACATCAGGAAAGAAATTCAACTTCTGTAGCCTGCCATCTAGAAGAAACAGTACCATTCGTTCCATCAGCTTCATAACATTAGAAGTTAGCTTTATTGGCCGGTAAGACTGCAACAATAAGCATTTTACTACGCTAGTTGAAAGTACATATAGTCACGACGCTCTCAACTAATTGACACGTGTACTTGTTTATATTTCACCGGTGACCGCTTTTCACCAGTGAAAGATAAACAAGTACACGTGTCAATGTGTAACCTCTCCCATACATAATTCTCTATTCACTGTACCAACAGATGAAGACGACGTATTCAATATGTTTAGACACTTTAGGTTGAACAAGAGCGAAGACATCGACAGCCTGTTATTTTTCTTATCGACCTTCCCAATACACATTTAACGCACATAGCATATCACGTGTCCCACGTAACTTGTACCAAAATCTAAAATATGCAAGTGCCACGTGGCTGGACAGAACCAAGGTAATGTTGTTTGCCGTCACTTGTAGCAAGTGAGACTATTTTGTGGATTTTGCCTAATTACATAATTAGTTATCATTTATTAGTGAACTTCTCAAATACTATATTCAGAGAAAACGTGTCAAGGAAACAATTGTAGACCATGCTGAAGAAATTTCCGATCTAGCTTTCTGTTGCTCAATACGTGCTACATAAAAGCTTTTTTTTTTCCTAGCCTGAAAGAAAGCCTGCTAACCACAAAAAAGTGCCGCGCTGGTCGCGCGGCACTCTGGTTTTTATGCAGTTATTGTGCAATGCTATATATTGCCTTGTCCCCTTGGTCTTCAACACTATCACTGCTGCCTATAGCGGCTGTTGGGAATGAATGAATGAATGAATGAATGAATGAATGAATGAATGAATGAACGAATGAATGTCCGCATATGGCAGCGTCTACTTCTTTTTCAAAATAACAAAATAAGCTTTCGAGCAGGCTTTGCGAGCATGTGTCGATTGGCAGGCTGAGTGCCGTTGTGCAAGATTTTCTTCATGGGAATGCGTGAGGATATCTAGCTGCGCTATCTCTCACAAATTGCATCGTGCGAGATGGCAGATTGGCAGCGCGCGATGCTGGTGAGATATATATCTCGTGTAAAAACCCGCGGACGACGGAAGCTTGCCGGCATTTGGCCTCCTTAATGCAGGCGATAGCGTTGCACGGAGTCATAAAGACAAGCATAAATCATTTCCTAAGTACTGCTCGGTAAGGTGGAGATATCAGTGAGAGACTTTGGCCGTCACATTGTGTGCTATCACTGACATTTTACGAGGCAGAACTTAAAAGTTTATGTGTTGGTTTTCTTTCGGCAGCTGCAAGCGCTCAACATCTGTATGGAGAACAGAAGTCATCGTGGCATCAGTAAAATATTCTGCAGATAAAACAAAGTGTATTGAATGTTCTGAGAAATACGACAGAACGCGATCAGGGAAACAGACAACAAGCAGTGTTCGTTGATGCATCCGCGAGGTATTCCAAACTAGGCTACCGAAGGAGGAATTAATTTACAGCAAACACCACCGCAACCCGTTGTGTTGATCTTTTTTGTACTTTTTTGTAATTTTTCGGATTTATGAAATCCAAGCAGTTGTTCAATGTTCTTGTATTCTTCAATTGCTCGCCAAAAGATTACTTCCTGTCCACAGTGCCTACCCGCGATACTTACCCACGATCATATTACTTGTTTCTGATGCTCATTATAAGTATATACATCAATATATCATGATTGTTTGATGCAAATTGCCTTGTGACGACTTCAACAAGATTGTCAACTTACGAATTTCATGCCTTGGAAGTTTCCTCGTAAACAAAGTGCGCATGAAACAAAATTTACCTACATTGTCATCACGCATGATTACATGATATTTTATACCGCTTATTCCCTTGCGCTACGTGTATCGACAAATAAGACCAACTTAATCATGGATGTACACCGCAATGAGGCAAAACGGAGTCAGAAATGATGCGGCAATGTAGCTGCTACGCACTATTGCTTGAATTTCCGGCATAACTGTACGCAAACTGTAAAGTATCCACACGCAACCACCACTTGCGCACTCACACCCAGAAAAGGAGTGCAGGATGTCTACGCAGGGGGCGGCTCTCGCCTTGCGTGCTCGGATGCTTGTTTGACGTCAGCTGTAAAAGCCCGTGACTCGGTCCCACGTCGACAAACGCGCCGTCGTATTTCATATTGTGTGTAGTTCGCATGACACAATATGAATAAATATTGCTCTAAACCTGACAGCACATGCAATAAAAGAAGAGGAGAAAGAAATAAAGAAAGAAAAAAAGTAGGTGGACAAGTGTGCAGCAACGCAAAGAAAGCAAAACGCACACAGGCAAGAATAACACACCGACAGTTTGCTATTCTATTTGTAAACCAAGGTAATTTTTAGTCGTTGAAGGGACACTAAAGCGAAACAATTAAACAGTTTAGACTGATAAAATAGCCTTGGAAAACTCTGTTGCCGTTACTTACGCTATTATATGTTGACTATTAGAAGAGAAAATGAATGTCAATGTTTCATTTTTCGAATTTCGCGCCGAAACCCGAACGCGTGTACGTCCGTGTGGTGTCAAAGATTTCAATGTAATTTTTTCACATTTTGGTAGCGTTGGCTCGGCAAAAATTCACGAAACTTGCTATATTAAGTCTTCGCCTCATTTAGAGCACAATTAATGTAGTCGACCTTTACCACTAAATAATTACCTAAGCCTTAGCAGACGCCGTCAAAATCCACGACGTCACAGTGTGCTGGTGCAGAAACTTCAAGGTGGTGTCGCCACCCGTTTTTCGTTTTTACCCTTTTTCTGGCCTACCAAGCGTTTCCTCGGGGTAAGAGTTTTGTAAAAGATGACTTCGCATTTTGGAGGGGTGATTTACTAATACAGAAGAAATCGTTTTTCTCTTTAGTGTCCTGTTCAGAACTTCAGGGTATATGTCAGCCAGTTCTATTCCGGCGGCTGCTGCGTATCCGCGATGCGGACGTACAGAGTCTAGGCGTCTAGACGCACCGAGAGCCGATAGCTTCGTGTGAGCTATAGCACCCACACTCTTGCGCGTCACCCGCGTTCACGAAGTGAAACGTCACTGGAACTTTTATTGCGATAGCAATTATATGGACACTTTTACCGGATTTCTGCCGTCGCCGTCGCTGTCGTCGTCGCCGTCGCCGTGAGGTTCCCTATAGATAAAATCTTCGCCGCGCGCCGTATGCCCGAGCGGAAGCGTGCGGGGACGCGCGCTATCACGGAGAGCGAACGCACTCAATCACCCACGCGCAAGCAAGGAAGCGGAAAGCCAGCGCCGGAGGGAGCGCGGGGGGGGGGGGGGGGGGGCGCACTTCTACGCTGCCAACAACCGCGCTCGTCGCTCGTCCGCACCGTCTCTTATCTCCACACGGCTCTGACCTTTATGCGCCGCGCATTCGCCGCTCAGTTTCCGTTGAAGCGATAGACCGCACGTACCTTCGCCCGCTGCTGCAGGCGTATATATGCGCTTGCTGCCAGCGTTTTGACAGTCGTTGTCTGCAGTCATTCAGTGTGATCTATTCATGTTTGTTTGTGCGCGCTCACACCACGCTTGTTCAATCAGTTAGTAATAGTCGGGCCACATTTTCCAACGCACGCTACACATGCAATGCTGCCCGGATCGGCAGTGCAGCGCTACAGGTGTGTCCCTTCGCACGCGCTGCCCATGGGAAGCGCTTCTCATCAACACCACCGTTTCACACGCGCCTCCTCGTGGTCATCGAGTCTCTCTTCATGTCGGTCTACTTACGCCGCAGCACACCTGCTTACTTAATCAGCTCATGTTTACTACAATTCATATTGCTACCAAAGCCGCTCTCCTTACTTCGTATGACATTGCTGTGTTGCTATCGCATTCACTGCTTCGCCCTTAGGGCGAAACTGTGACCTTTTTTTTATATACGTTCACTGTTTCTTTTTTTTTTATGAAAGGCTGACGACGGTATTACACATTAGCCGGCAAATCGTCGCTGCATCCACGTCGAATAGCATGGAACCATGTGAAACTGCGCTTGCATTTAAGCGCAAAACGTAAAGATTTACATGAGTCGGAAATAAAATACAATTGCACACATAATGTGTCTTTTTTCATGGCAATTAACTGAAAATATTCAAAACGGTTTCGCTTACCGTAGATTGTAACAAGTGCATTGAATGTTATAGTCATCGTAATAGTCCCAGATTCTTGCTCTATCCTCCACAGTGTGTTTGTGCTTTTGAGAAGATCGTTATCATCATGATCCCAGCTTCGTGGTGCATGATCCCGCAGCGCCCTCTGTAGTGGTTAAATGGCTGCAGTTCAGTCGTCGTCATGCCACCGACATCGCCGTCAGACCATGCAGCTACCGATGTTTGTATTGCCCCAGTTGGAGTTTTTCCCCTTAAATATAACCCGCTACATCTTATAAAGCGAAGCCTGCTTTGTCTTATCTCCCAAGAGTTTGGCACGTCGTGTGTGTTGCCAAGTAGGCCGATCCCGGACGCGGTGTTATCAAAACTGGACCGATCATGGATCATGGGGACTTGTGTAATCCAATTATAAGGTACTGATTCGGAGGATCGATCCTGACACGATGCACAATAAGTGTACTCGCAAGCATTTTAATTTCGTGTGTAAAGCGGGCCGATCTATGAGGCACTGCAATCAAAGCCGTAGGTGGACCGATCCTGATGATGCTATCGATGTTGTCCACCCAGGTTTGGTGTCGGTGTCTCGCCGAGCAGACGTATAACGTGTGCCTCTCATGCAGTTGAACTGCGAATATTGAAAGCACGAAGAACTGCAGTGACTTCATTGTATAGAAGTGTCGAAAGGAAACATTGGCACAGTTCTCCTGGCCTATACGTCCCAAATGATGTTGGTGTAGTTCAGTGCGACCATAAAGGACATTGACAAACACCTCCATTGAGATGTGTAATTAATCCTTCCTTTGCGGGGGGGTAAACGAGTTAAATTTCGAGAGCTACGTTTCGTTCGTCTCAGTGCATGCACCTGTACTCGCCATTCTACCCGTATCGTCTGGGTATAGAGCTCCTGCTTTGCCCAGGGGGCGCTGCGAAAATGGTGCTAAAGAGCGCCTTCTACCCTGGGCTGGTATAGTACAAAGCTCGGGAGTCTGCTTCGGAAAGCACGTTTACAATATGGACCCGCCACTTTCGCTTGTGTTCTGCCACGGCCTGCAGCGAATATCGGGCGCCGAAGATTTAGTTTAGGGGTGGCACGCTGCATAAAGGCAAGAAATTATGGAACGCCATGTACTTGTGCGACGTCCAAGAAATAAGCGGCGAAGTTTCAGCGCGTTGTCAATCGCAAGTGAAGCGAGTCGCGTATACGAAGTTGAACTTCAGGTAAGGTTTGCATGCTGCTAAATTCAGGCACACAAACTCGAGGAAATACTGAATTCACATAATAAATGAATTCACAGCAGCGATTAGCAGACATCATGTGTAAGGAACTGCTCGAGCGCACGACGGTATACGCGCCGCGCCGGCAGCGGGCTTTCAGCATGCCGTAGGGTGCCTCGATGCCGTGCGCCGCCGTGCTGGCATCGAGGCACCCTATAGCATGCCGCGTAACGGCGCGCCTCCTGCAGTCTTTGTTGACTGCATGACACACAAGTAGTCATGTCTGCGCTGTAGTAGCGACCATCTGTGCCTTTAACAACTGATAAATAACAGATGCAATGCATATGAACTCGCAGTAACGTACGTGCGAATCGCGCTGCAGCGTGAGCTCGTGCGCTGCTTGCTTGATGTAGTTTTTAATGACAGCGCTCGAACATCGATGTGCTGTACTAAATACTGCCTCGCTGCGCTGCCTTAACGGGTTGGCTTGAGGTCAAGGATGAGCACATTTAACTCTCGAACCTGTGCTGCTGGTAGTGGGGTAGTGAAGTTATCCAGCGCGCCCGACGCTCCGCTGCGTGAGGCCTTGAAGGAAAACGGTAGAATCTGACGGGATTCAGGCCTTCTTGCTCGTGGCAGCCCATGACGTAGCAGTAACGACAGTGACGTTTTTTCGAGGCTGAGCTGGGTCTCTCAGTCGGATCAGCGTCGCCAAATTACGTCCCACGGCATACGGATCGTCCGTTTTCGTAAAACTAGGCTACGGCCAGCTCGCAAAGTGGTCTGTGACAAGCGACGAGCCTTTTCGCACTCACAACAGGGCAGAAAAAAAATGCGAATCGACGCAAAACTCAGGCTAGAAGCGTGCTTCGCTACAGCCAGGGCTCACTACTACCCAACCTGGTACTACCCAGCCAACTTTTCTTGCCGCCAGCAGGCGCCGCTACTATACCTGAAACTCCAGTGCAAGAGGTCTATAGAGAATGTAACGGAAGCCGTGGATTCCCACAGTGCGTGGGGAGCCACATAATATTTTACAGCTACAGCTTTTATGGGCTCATTCCCCCAGTTGTTTTGAGGTTCACCGAACACCGGCGTGCCGGCGTCCGTCGCGGGGATCCGAAAGTGCTTTGTGAGTTCATAAAAAAATGCAGAAAAATATGTGCAGTGCCCCGAGTGGACTTGAACCCAGGTCCCACAGTAGCACATTCACTCCACTTTTTTTTTTTTCGTAGTATTCCTTACAATTAGTAAAATGGTGTATGTACAGAAACTATATACGATACTGCGAGCATGAGATGGTCATAACCAATAACTGGAAAAAGAGCGGGAGGGAGGGGGAGAAAGAGAGAGGGAAGAGAGTCGAACACAAACAAGGTAACCGCGTACACTAAACAGCGGTAGCGGGCGGCGCTTAAAGTCCATCATGAAGGCCCGTATATAGACCTCGGGAATTTGAGTAGCGTGAATAAAGCCTTCTACACGGAGTTCCTTTAGAAGCATTGGCGTAGAACTTTTTGTTCTGATAGTGGACGAGTGTCCAGTCTATTCAGCACTTTGTACATCACTTGCCTCTCGGCACTATAGCACGGGCAGCCACAGATAATGGGTGCGAGTGTCTCATCACAGCTGGACGTGTCGCACGTGGGAATGTCAGCCATTCTAATGAGGAAGGCATAAGAGTTACTAAATGCCACGCCAAGCCACAAATAGTACAGCATGGTCTGTTCGCTTAGTGATCACATCACACGGGCGGTAATGTAGCTGTATATCCGGGGACAATGAACTTAAACATACACATGGTGAAAACGTGGTGAACAGAAAATTAACATCACACAAAGCAACACTCCATCGCACCCAAAAATGCATGCAGGAAAAGCTAAACACCAAATCAAAAGCGGGTACCAATCCGGCTGACAGTCATCTTGACCGTAAATGTCCTTCAGGTCTCAGGTGGTCAAAATTAATCCGACGTTCCTCACTACGGCGTGCCTCTTAAACAGATCGTGATCGTGAACGTCAAACCCCAATATTACATTTCTCGCTTTTTTTTTTAGGTGCATAATCATTTGAGTGAAATGTACTTTTGAGGAAACTACTGTTCCTACATTTCCGTCTTGCATACAAATTTTCCACAAGCTATGAGTAAAAACATGTCTAATGGTACGTCATCACACGGTGCTAATCGAACCAATACTGTGAATGTTTAAATGAAACTCTTTCTTCAAACTTCTATAAAGAGAAGAAAATAAAATGACATCTTTACATTTAATAAAGCAGTCTTCGATTATCTCAGGCATACAACAAAGCGAAAAAAATCTTTTTTTTTTTTTACGAAGTAATGTTCTAATTGCCAAGGGCGAAATGCGAAGGTTGTCGGTTCGGCCGCTACTGGCGTCTAGTTATCTCTTCGTCCGCTTTAGTTCCCCTTTTATTAATTATTTTCTACGTTTCAATTTCAACCTCAGCTTATGACCCCTATGCCTACCTCGGCTTCATCGCCTGCTGGCTTTATATGGCCGTAAGTTCCGGTATATAACTTGCAAAAAGAAAGTTTTTGTAGAAAAGGAAACCAGAATTTTACGAACTGTTGCAAGTACATCATGTCGTGGTAGTCCGGTGTATATTGAGTGATAAAACGGCGGCGTGCACAGCATTGCTGTTAAATTTTTATAAAGAATTTTCGGCGACACAGAGTACAAGTAGTCTTTGGATTAACGGACTGGGATAAAAGAAACTGAAAAGTAAACTTCAAGCATGAACCTCTATAAACAAGGTCGAGAAAAGAAACTCGGAGACATCACAAAATCTGACAAAGCATAGACCATGTTAACCTGCAAGAAAGCTCGCCATGCCGAAACAAGAACCTAACCCTCTTCCACTAATTGTGGTTGGGAGATGCTATCGCGTCCCATAGGCGGTACGACGGCGCACGCTTACAGCGCATGCGCCGTCTAGCGGGAACACTAGACAAATGCAACGGCAACGGCGCGACGCGTCTCGAGAGTCCGTTAAATTGCTATCGCAATAAAAACAAACTTTATCTCGAAGGCAGATTGCTCGCGCACGCATGTTAGAAATGTTTACTCGAACAAATACCAGACGACAGAGCACAAGGTTTACCGCGTAACGTCCGCTTGTTTTATCTAGGGACCTTATTACGGCATATAACATAGCGCCAGCTATCGCATTACCACTTTGCATTATGGGCGGAACTGCAATTTTTTTAATCGATGCTTATATTGTTCATCATTTACAATTCATGTGTCCCTATTTTGTGATGTTGACATATTCGTTGAGCGGCAAAATCCATGGCAGCTTGCATGCATGCCCAGGTTTCATTTCGAGCAAATTCGTATTAAGGCGAAAGCCTTATATATGTCTCATCGTTCAGTCGACTTTCAAAGTCCTTGAGTGAAAACGCGTCGACGACACGAAAGGTACAAAAACGATCATCATCAATGGCTCATACCCCCGTAAGCAAGCAAGATGGATGCTAAAGATAGATGATAAAGCGAATTGAGATGGATGATAAAACGAATTAAGTGGATGATAAGCGGATTAAGATGGACGATAAAGCGAATGAAGTGGATAACTAAGCGAATTAAGGGGGATGTCTAAGCGAATTAAGTGGATGACTCAGGTGAGTTAACGGCAATAGGATTAAGATTGATGACTAAGCGATTTAAGAGGATGACTAAGCGAATTAGATTAATCGAATTAAGAGGATGAGTAAGCGAATAAAGAGGATGACTCAGCGAATCAAGAGGGATGCCTAAGCTAAGTAGACTAAGCGAATTAAGATGATTTGTAAGCTAAATAAGAAGGATGACTACGCGAATTAAAGGGATGTATACGTCATGTGTCCGTCTTTAATGCATCGGCATTTGGGTTTACGCCTTCAAGTCGCCTTATGGATCATAAGAAACCCTGCCAATTTTGTTTTTAAGTGAACGTTTTATATAAACTCCACTGGCGCATAGGCTTATTTACCCCCTCATAGCATTTCTGAAAGCGGGTACTGTCGGCTGCACACTGAGAAGTCCAACAATACAACAACCAAGGCCAAGTTTTCTTTCTGAATATAGTGGCCACAAGAGCAAAATGGCTTGTTTATTACGTGTCCCCTGCTTCGGTAGCGATTATTGTATTTCGTGCCTTGCCGTAACGCCCTGTAGCAGACGACGCGTTGTAGACGACGCGTTGTACGCGTCATGCATGCCTGTGGTTTGCAGAGTAGGTTGGCTCTGCGCAGTTCCCGCCATAACAAGTTTCAGCTTGCGCCGCTTGCATCATGCCGAGTTCTTTTGTATTTAGAACATAAAACATATTTGAAAACATAAAATCAGCGTTGCTATATTTAACCAAAGGCCTGAAGCGACGGACGCATCACAGCGAAATTGTTAGCCTCTCGGCATTTTTCGTGTCCGCGTCCGTGCGCAAAAATGTGGGCCAATCGCTGCGGTAGAGCAGGGCATGAGCAATGGCTCGTACCCACGTAAGGCAGAGGCTTCAAGCACTCAGCAAAGTGAAGCGAAAAGTGCGTACATTCTTTGGAATCACGCATACAACATACAAAACAGCATTCGTTTCAATAAAGAACAAGCACAAAACAAGCATTCGAACCACATAATTGATGATAAGGCGCTCCTGATAACAATGCGAAGCACGTAGCGCTCCCCGCATACGTTTATCGGTAAAGATTACCGTTGCCCAAGCTGCCGCGGCGATGGCAGCTTGCGACGTGGGGAGTTACGTCTACAGCCTTTCGTATATAAAAGAACCAGCCTATAACTGATTTCATTGTTGGTGTAGCAGCGCTATGGGTACGCAACGCATATTTAGGATTCCCGAGGAGCAGTGTGAATCCCATAGAGCGGCAAAGGCAAAAATAAACTGCAATATTACAAGCGGCGGCGTGCTGCCGAAATTTCCATGACTCCCATTACTCTAAAGCAATAAAGCATTACATACCTCCCACAGCAGTTGTAATGGTGGTTTTCAACAGCTTCGCTGGACATCCACTTTCTCAGGGCCGGGATGGCACGCAATCGTTATATTGAAGGTAGCGAAACTATTGAATCTCTGTCTATAGATATGCGACATAATCTAATACGACATCTTACAGGTCCCACCGTGAATTTTGTTTGTGTAATCACCACGTATCCTAGATATGTTGGTGAAAACGATGTAGGATTGTGCCTCATGAGTGAAGGAAAGATACGGCTGACCCGAATCGGCGCCAGAACAGAACCGCGAGCCGTGGTTTCACGTGCCATGGCCCGGCTCCGTCTTTATTTTCTTCTAATGCGGGCGCGCGCTCCGGGTTCTACGCGCCACCCAAAGGAAGGCGCTACACCCCCCCCACCGAGACTGGAAGTCGAAACCGGACGGAGAGCCGACTGTGGCACTCTAGCGCGAGTTCAGACGGCGGTGCGAGGCTTTCGGTCGCGGTCTCCATGTAAGCCGGCTTGAGGCGCTCCAAACTCACAGTCTCTTCCCGGCCGTTCTGCAGGAGGGTGGTAGTTTTCGGGGTGCGGCGGAGGACGCGGAATGGTCCGTCGTAGGCCTGGGTTAGCGGTTGTCGGACAGCGTCTCGGCGCACGAAAACGTGTGTTGAAGTGGCCAGGTCGGGGTGAACAAAGATTGTATTGCGGTGGGATGTACGGGCTGGAGTGGGTTGGAGATATTTTAACACAGTCGAGGAGGCGTTGTAGGAACTGTTGTGGTTGGGCAGGTAGCTAGCTGCGTCGATGTCAACTGCCATACACGAGCTCTGCTGCTAAACACTGGAGGTCTGCCCGGAGGACGGCTCGTAAACCCAGGAGCACAAGGGGTAAGGTGTCAACCCAGGTGGCACAATTGAGGCGGGTAGTCAGGGCGGTCTTCAGTTGCCAGTGAAGGCGTTCCACCATGCCATTGGCACAGGGGTGATACGCAGTGGTACGGCAATGCCTTGCGCTGAGAATGCGATTAAGGCAAGCCAACAGGGAGCACTCAAATTGCCGTCCACGGTCTGTTGTCACGGTGCCAGGACAACCAAAGCGAGATACCCACACAGAAATGAAAGTGCGGGAAACCGTCTCAGCGTTGATGTCATGAATGGGAACAGCCTCCAGCCAGCGTGTGAAATGGTCGACCAAGGTGAGTATCTAACGGTAACCATGAGACACGGGTAGTGTGCCCACAATGTAGAGGTGAACAAAGTCGAAACGACGCCAGAGTAGAACCGCGAGCCGTGGCTTCACGTGAGTGATGATGGATGATGATGATGATGCTGCTGATGATGATGATGATGATGCATATGATGATGATGATGAGCCTTATCATGGCTTCGCACCCACTGATGGGGGCTAGGCAAGAAATCCGGGCGGCAGTAGGGCTAAAAAAACTATTTTGAAAATGAGAAAGCAAAGTAAAGGGAAAGCAAAAACAGAAACAAAGAAGATTTAGTGTAACTAGATTAGTGTGCCAACGAGCTGTCAGACTAACTCACGTGCCACGGCCCGGCGCCAGTTTTATTTTCTTCTCATGTGGGCGCGCGCTCCGGGTTCTACGCGCCGCCCAAAGGAGGGCGCTACAACGACAAAGGTGTGATGTGGGCTTGTTGGTACATCTTGACTATAAGGTAGTTGAAGCGCAGGGAAACACGGAGGACAAAAGAAGCCACATTAGACACACAGGCGCTACAAAGAACAATGGTGTTTATTTCCTTCGCCTACCCGCACAAGAGTACCTTCAGTAAACGACGCCGGAGGTCGCGTCGACCACTTTACAATAAAAGAAGGAGAAAAAAAGGAAGAAGAAAGTAGACAGAGCACCAAAGGAACTCAGAAAAGACAGACCGTCATGCTATGCGCAGAAAATTAAATTCTTTGTCAGTCCACGTTAAGGAAGTTTTACTGATGCATGCGTCACTTCAATAGTGAATTTGCTCAGCTTCAATCATTAGGCGAGTGCCTTCGCATGTGCTGTAACTATTTTATCGAAAAGGGTGCTCGCACCCTCATGGCCCACATCTCTGGCAATGTTGCGTAAGCAAGCATCAGGTGGCGCTAAGGAGGCCAGGGTAAGTAGTAATGAAGAATTAAGGTCCCTTAGGGGAACCTCTGACTAAAAGCACCGGTAGCAAGAGAAAAACGACAAAGAAAAACGCTCGCTGTGCAATAGGTAATTATATAAACATGCAGGGCGGTAGAAGAAAAGAAAAGTGGTTAGAGATTAAGGAGCAGTTAAATAGAGAACAAATAGGTGTGTGCGCGTTCACAGAAACGCGCCTTAGAGACTTAGAAGAGCCACCAATGATTGAGAATTATGTTTGGGAAGAGTGCAACCGAACCAAATTGGAAAGAAATGGAGGGGGAGTTGGAATGCTCATACATCAGGGGGCCAAGTGGGAAAGAGTAAATTCAAAGTGTCTAGAGCATCTTTGGCTATCAGGCACAGTCAGTGGAAAGAAAACTTGGCTGGGAGTGACGTATTTATGGACAGGAAAAAATTGCAAAGAACAGAATCAAGAGTTAGTGAAATGCCTAAGTGCGGATATTAAGAGTTTCGGGATGGAGGGCGAAATTATCCTGTTGGGTGACATGAGTGTCCACATACAGGATCTAGATGGTTATACCGACAACAACGGGAGGTTAGGAAAAGATTATGGGGTTTTACGTGCCAAAACCACGATCTGATTATGAGGCACGCCGCAGTGGGGGACTCCGGAAAATTTCGACCACCTGGCGTTCTTTAACGTGCACCTAAATCTAAGTACACGGGTGTTTTCGCATTTCGCCCCCATCGAAATGCGGCCGCCGTGGCAGGGATTCGATCCCGCGACCTCCTGCTTAGCAACGGGAGGTTAATGCTAGATCTCTGTGAGCAACATGCCCTCGTTATCGTGAACACGGGACCAAAATGTGATGGCCAGATCACATGGGAAGGCAGAAATAGACAATCGGCCATCAATTACTCTCTGATGAGAGAAGGAATTCATGATAAGTTGAAAGAAATGGTCATTGACGAGGAAGGGGATAGCAGCATAGGGAGAGACCATAAACTCGTCATTTTGAAAATGGGATATGTAGCTGGTAAAGAGAGCAAGGAATGAAGAATGACCAGCCCGAATTTGAACGATGAACAAATAGCAAATGTAGCCACAAGAGTCGAGAAAGAACTTGACAAATGGCCAAGCAAGGAGTGGGAATATGGCGAGCTTGTAATTGTAATGACCAAAGAAATGAGGAAAGTGAAGCAACATGCTTGTTGGAAAGGAAAAAGGAAGCCGAAAAGCTGGTGGAACAGGGAGATACGGGAGGCGATCGACGAACGAAAGAAAGCATCACGAGAACACAGACAGGCAAAAAATTCACAGTTGACGCAGAATGAAATAGACAGAAATTTGGAAATGTGCCGCGGAAAAAAAAAAACATGGTTCAAATATTAGTTTAAGCAAAGATTAAAGGTGAAAGTGAACGTTGGTTGTCAGAAATACGTGAGAAAAAGAAGGCCGCACGTAGAATATTTTGGAGCCACATTAACGTATTAGGCAGGGATTTGGGAACAGTACAGCAACATATACTCGACGAAGATGGAAATAAACTGTATTGGTGTTTCGACATTAAAGTATGTTCGAAAAATAACCGCCGAATCATTTCAGGGCAATGGCGAGGTGGTTTCTGAGGAAAAAAAGAGAATGAACGAAAACCAGACAGAAAAGGAGTTGGTGCTGAGTAATTTCAACTGGAAGAAAGCTGAAGAGAAAATTCCTAAACGCACAGCCACAGGTTTAGACTGATTAATGAGCTAGGACCAAAACGTAAGGAAGCTCTGTTGAAAGCAGTAGAAAAATGCTTACAACATAGGCGAATACCAGACAGTTAGAGACAAAGTAGGATGAAATTAATTTATAAAGGTAAGGGTGAAAAGGCTAAAATTCACTCTTATCGACCGCTGACCATTACATCGGTAATATACAGGTTAGCAATGCAGGCGATTAAATTGAAGCTGCAAGCATGAGCAGAGAATAATGGCATATTGGGAGAACTTCAGAATGCTTTCAGAATCGGTAGGTGGCTCGATGATAACTTATTTGTCCTTACTCAGTGTATTGAAATGTCCAGAAAAGAAAGGATACCGCTATATGTGACTTTTCTAGACATTACCGGAGCGTATGACAACGTAGATCGCAGCATTTTGTGGAATATTCTTGAAGGCGAAGGTATAGGCAACGACTGTATACAGATACCGAGGGAGATTTACCGATAAAATACTGTTTGCGTTAGATGGGAAGGGATGACGAGCGAGGATAAAGTTGATATCAACAAGGGACTGAGACAAGGTTGCCCTTTATCACCGCTGCTGTTTATGATGTACGTGGTAGGGATGGAAAGAGCGCTAGAAGGAATCAATATCGGGTTTAACCTCTCATACAAACAAGCCGGCACAATAGTTGAGCAGCAGCTTCCAGGTTTATTTTATGTGGACGACATTGTGTTGCTTGCTAACAAGCAAAGTGATATGCAACGCCTGACTGATATCTGTGGAGTACTTTATGAATTTCATAGAGAGAGAGAGAATAAACGAAGAGGGAAAGGTAGGGAGGTTAACCAAGGACGTGCCCGGTTGGCTACCCTACATTTGGGGAGGGGGAAAGGGGGAAAATAGATAAGGAGAGAAAAAAAAAGAGTCAGTCATTCGCAGAGAGAGTCAAAGAAGAATCTCCGCTGTCACAAGCGTTCGTACAATCCAGTACTCTACACGAACTGCAGAAGGGCTTTTGTGGCCTTTTGCTTGCAAGAATGCATAGGCCTGGTCCCAAGAATCTTTTCTTCCGAGAGCGTTCTGTCATCTGACAGGTTGAGTTTAGCTTGGAGAATACGTCGTGGAGTGTCAAAAGATGGACAGTGACACAGAGGGTGCTCGAGAGTCTCGTCGCACCCGCTCAAATTGCACGCTGCACTGTTGGCCATCCCTAGCTATATGCGACACAGCACCCAACCCTATGCGACACAGTAAAGTTGTTTCACGACGGGAGAGTCCAGGTGGTAGGCGAAGTCGCAAGTTAGGGTCAAGAGAGAGCAAACGTGAGTTGGTGAAACCCGGTGAATGCTATCGCACAAGTGTAAAGCTGTGCGATAACGCCTCTCTCCTCCTCTCCCCCTCTCCACGCCATCTGTTCGATAACGCGCTTCTGTAATATGGCGAGCAATCGATTGAAGTTGCCGCGCAGCATCCGTTCTTGAGAGTGGTATAGGAACCAGCTGATGTTTCTGATGAGCCGAGCGTGCTGCTTCATCTGCGCTGTCGTTGCCGACAATTCCGCAATGGCTCGGCAACCATTGAAATACAATATCGTGTCCTTCTTCGAGAGCGTGATGATGAGCGTGCCTAGTTTCGTGCACTAGCTGCTCGTGTAACGCTTGTCGTAGGGAAATGAATTTCATAAATGAAATCACTAATGAATTTATAAATTTATGAATTTATGAATTTTTATGAATTTCATAAATTGTCCCTGGGCAAAGCAGGAGCCCCATAGCCATGGCCATTGCAGACGCGTACCACAGAAACGAGTCAGCAGCCATACTGTCCGACTCACAGACGGCATGTCGGGCTGTTTCTCAATGGGACGGTACCCAAAATGGTACGCAGAATTCTGGGACAAACCTTGAAAGAACACCACGACATTATCTGGTGTCCGGCTCACGAGGGCTTGGAAGGTAACGTTGCGGCAGACCGTATAGCTCGAGGATTCAACAACCGTGCTGCGGCCGGGCCGAGCGCGGAACTTCTTCCAAGCATTTGTGATATTCTTCTACAACAACGGGACGGACGCAGAGTCTACGGTCATCCACAGAAGGCCTTTAACAGACAGCAGAATAAGGACTGGCGACGCATTCAAACAGTTTCCCCAACCAGAGGCGTACCAACTATTTCTCGAGTAGGGGGCAAATCGCAGATCTGACTCTCTCTCTTCATATATATATATATATATATATATATATATATATATATATATATATATATATATATATATATATATATATATAGCATTACTATTACAATGAGTGAAAAAGCCTGGAAATGCATCTGTCATGTATTTTTATTTGTAACAATCTCAATACCACATGGTGCATCATCGAGGCTTATTTCTTGTCGCTATAAAATCTATATGTGATGCAGGGACAAATGGCATTGAGTGCCCAGAGGTCCCTGATCCAACCCCGTAGCAGCAGTGCAGCTCACAAAGAAAGCACATTTGTTGCAGTCAATTTTACCAATTAAACAAACAATTTTACTTGGTGTTTAAGTTTACAGCAGAAATGTATCGCTAGTTAAGGTAATAGTACTGTCGAGGTTATACAGAACGAAGTACAATCAATATAAATTACTCTCAATACTCAAAAGCAAGAAATACGGCAGGGGTGTGCGAACTTGGTGAATTACAACCCGATTTTTAGTGAGAGTGAGTGAGTACGAACTTTATTGAGGTCCTGAGGAGAAAGAATTAAAGTCGGGCCGGAGGCCCCGCCAATTTTTAGTGAAGCTGTTTTTTTTGTTTTTTTTTTTCGAACAGTTCCACTAAATGTTTCAGTTTCCTGTAATTACATCGCATACTTTGAAAAATTACCCGTATATTAGTGTTCCGTTTTAAACCTTGTCCCCGTGTAATGCTTTAAAGCACTTCTTGCTGGAAAATTAAAAAAAAACAGTAATTCATCAATACACATCTTACTTTGTCAGAAAATTTCATTATCCCCAGATATAAACAAGATGCCTTGATTAGCTCACCGAGGACACCGGAGAAGCAACCTATACGCATCCCGTATGGTGCACGGGAACAAATGGGAAATCAATTGGGTTTAGTAATGATCTGCAACGCTTGCATTTAAACCAGGAAAGTGAGATTTTCGCAACGCACTGCGCTTAAAATTCTCCCTATTTTCATGGAATTTCAAGTCCATATCTCATGCAATTGTTTAGGAGTCGGGGAAAGCGGTGGTATATGGCACACTGGAACACTTGAATATGTAAATTTCTACAAAGGCTTGCAATGAACCTACACAGAAAAAAACATCTATCGCTCGTCACTCAGCATATTGTTTCGTACTTCGAATAAATATTAATACCGTGTCTCGCATAGTTTACTGAGGATACTGGGATCAACAACTAAATGCCGTGAATAAAGCATGCAAACCGGGGGAAAGCGAGTATTCAGCAGCGGTCTTTCGAGCAGGCGCGGATCCAGAGGGATGTCCGGATGTCCTGACACCCCCCCCCCCCCCCCCCCCTTCAGATTTCCGCATCGCCCCCTCGCTGACAGGGGGACGGCCCTGTCGCAAAAAAAAAATATGGCCACTAGCATTCTTCAAAAGTATTTTTCGCGAGTACCAATAATATCAGCCAGGTGTAAGTAAAGCTAGCTCGCTCACAAGCTTAGTTGTATTCCGTCGGGGTGTGGTGTTGCGAAGTTGCCCTAGTATTTTTTCTCATGAGCACCTCGACCTCCTGGCGCCGGCGGTGCCTTACTCGTCCCGTCGGTGGCGTCGAATGAACGAGGGGACGTCCCTTTTGCTAAGCACGCCGGTGTCCGCGCGACTGCCTTAGCGCCTGATCAACTTAGTTGCCCCTTGGGGTGTCATCGGTTGCCTCATTGGCTGTCATCGGTTCCGCGACCAACCTGCTTGATGAAAGAGATCACTTGCTGAAGTGTTCATAGGGTTTGTCTGAAAAGTAATGTCAGTGATTATATTGTGAAGCGACTATACGTCGCAGCGCGCTAAGACCAGTTGGGATTGGTGTAGGGGGAAGTTAAGCTTACGCACGCGCGGTCGCTCAGTCGTCTGAGACCATCTGGAGAGTAAGGACAAGGTTTTACAGCGTAAGCTGTTATGGGCTCATTCCAATAGCCGTTTCGGGTCGCGATGATGCCGCCGGTGATGGAACGCGTCGGCTTGCACGAGCGACGGAGTCCCAAGCAGGCTGAGTCGGGCGCGTTGCCGTGGGAGCGAATGTGACAGCCGTAGTTGCATTGTCCGCCGCTTGGCTGGGCCGAACGGCGCTAGCCATCGGCGATGGAACGCGTCGGCTTGCACGCGCGACGGCGTCCCAAGCGCGTTCCTGACGCATTCACTCAAATTACTAGGTAGTACTGTCGAAACGCTCCTCTAGCTTTAGTAAGGTAGTGCGTTGGGCGAGTTGGTGCATAGCATATTTGGGTGATGTGCTGGGAATAAACTAGTTGAAAGTTTGGCGCCCTATCCTGTCTCCCCTTGGTTTTCCTTCTTCTTTCCTTGCGCCACAACTCATTTGTTTAGCTCCTCTAGCTTACGCTGTGACTGTGCTGCGTGTGCCGCGCAGGCCTGGCATTTTTTCGTCAACTCGTTTTCATTTACCGGGCAAGCCGTAAGCAGCGCTCGTTGGAACAAAGGACCGCCATCGAGTTTTGCGTGAAACTCGGCAAGTCTGCAGAGGAAACTTTTCCTATTATAAAGACAGCTTTTGGTGATAATTGTTTGTCACAACGTCAAGTTTACCAGGGGCACAAATTAAGGTCTTTTTGGAAGGTTGTGAAGAGGTCAGCGATGAAGCCCGCGCTGTACTGCCATCAACGACCATCACCGACAAAAATGTGACGCGCGCGAGAGATATTTTGTACTCATACCATCGTTTGAGTGTCCGTTTAGTGGAACAGACAGTAAACATTCCAAAAAGTACCGTTCACAAGATTTTGACGAATAATTTTCAGATGCGAAAAGTGTGCGCGAAGATCTTGCGCAAAATGTTAATGGACGACCAACAATCGAACCGAGTTGAAACGTGCCAGGAGGTTTGGAACTTGTGCGAAAGTGACCCCCACGTTTTGCGCGATGTCATCACAGGTGACAAGACTTGGGTGTTTGAATACGACCCCGAAACAAAAAGGCTAAGTGCCAAGTGGCACAGCTCGGCGTCCCCTCGCCCCAAGAAGGCCAGAATTAGCAAGTCAAAGGTCAAGACCATGCTGATTGTGTTCTTTGACATCAGTGGCCTTGTCCACTATGAGTTTGTACCCCATGGCACAACCGTGAACGCCAAATTCTACGTGAAAGTGCTCAAGCGACTCAAACGAAGGATTCATCGTACCCCGCCTGATATCGGGGGCGATTGGAAACTTCACCATGAGTCCATGACAACGCACCATGCAGCCTGCACCGCCTTCCTCGTGACCCGCTTCCTGGCCGATTGAATTAAGATGCCAACGGTTCCCCAGCCGCCCTACAGTCCTGACGTGGTTCTCACAGGCTTCTTCTTCTTTCTGCGCTTGAAAATTCGCATGAAAGGACAACATTTCGCGACAGTTGGCAAAGTCGAAGAGGCTTGCACCAAGGCTATAAAGGACATTCCTAAGGAGGCCTACCGTCAGTGACGCCTTCGATGGTTGCAAATCTCGCTAGAAGCAATGTGACGACGCAGGAGGAGCCTATTTTGAAACAATTTATTGTGTTGTACCGATCTGATCAATAGTTTCGTTTTAATCGACTCACTGACATTACTTTTCGGACAAACGCTGTATAAATAATAGCAACTAACAGCTAAACTAAGAACTAGGCATGGGCAACTTTTTTTTTTAACTGTAGCACTCATTGTGATCACAGTTACACGTTGACAATATCCAGTACGAGCGCAGTACGCTACAAGTTTTTCATTGTAACTTCGCAGTTTTATTGTCGTGCATTAAACATAGGAGGCTCAAAGCCCCCGGATCCGTTTATCTGAGTGGGCGTTTTTGCGGAGCGGGGCGAAGCCTCGAGCAGCGGCTGCGAAGTGGGGGAGCGTGACGGCCAATGCCAGCGCGCGGGCCTAGGATGACGTCGCGTGGTTAGACAAAACGGTAGCAGATGCGCGCCTTGTGTAAAAGGATGGCGTCGCGTGGGAAACAAAACATGAAGACGCTGGCTCGCGCTCTCGGCTACTACGCCGCATCGTTCTTCTTGTAGGTGGCGTCGTGAGTCTTCATACGCGGTGATTCGCATATCGTAAGCAACCAGCGTAGTGGTTGCCCCGTTGGAGCTCCAAAGCAAACGAAGGTGTCTCAGCCGAACACATAGAATCTCCTTAAAGAGAAAACAAGGTGTCCCAACAAAACTCCAAAGACGGACCCGTGTTTACGCATTTATAACGAACCTGCAACAGATCATACCAAATTTTATTTTAAGAAACAATACAGGGTAGATATACCTGGTGTTCCAAATTAAGCTTTATGGTTTTCTTAAAATTAGACACTGGGAGGCACGTGAAGACCACCTGCGCAAATAAGTCATGTGGCCAGGGGGAGCACAAAGTGAGATCATAATTATCGCTATCAGCAGCCGAATTGACTAAAATTGAATACATAACTTTTTATTGAATGCAGTAATAAACACGACTGCCTCTAAGTTTTCAATACAAACATACCCACTTAATTACTGCAGTCGACAAAAAATAATTGTTCAATTTTAGTTAATTGGGCTGCTCACAGCGATAATTATCATCTCACTTTGTGCCCCCCTGGCCACAACTTATTTGCAGGTGGTCTTCGTGTGCCTCCCAGTGCCTAATTTTAAGAAAAGCATAAACCTTAGTTTTGAACACCCGGTATTATCAGGCACAGCCGCCAAGCACATGGCTGTATTGGGTAACGTCATTTTCCTATAAGCTCGGAGAAACCGATATCTGATTTCGCTACAGGTCTTCTTCCTCTTTCAGGGGTTTTACGTGCCAAAACCAGTTCTGATGATGAGGCACGCCGTAGTGGAAGGCTCCGGATTAATTTTGACCACCTGGGGTTCTTTAACGTGCACTACAATGCAAGCACACGGGCGTTTTTGCATTTCGCCTCCATCGAAATGCGGCCGCCGCGAATCCCGCGATCTCGTGCTCAGGAGCGCAACGCTGTCTGAACCAACGTTTATAGAAAAAGTATCTATAAACGTTGGTCTTAGCCACCACGGTGGGCTACAGGTGTTGCTCTAGCCGTATAAAACGCGGGTTTATCGTGAGCAGAAACGGTGAATTTCGGTAAATAAGAAAGGCTACTATCATCATCATCATCATTGACAGAAGCTGCCCCCCCCCCTTAGAAAAAAACCTGGATCCGCCCCTGCACGCACACATAGAATCACTTAGGTGCCCTATGTATGCAAAATTCAAAGCGTATTGTAATAGCGTCCCGCACGTAAACTACGCTATACTAAACTCTCTTATTGCAAAGTTCGTTTGCGGAACAGTAACACTATTTCCCGTAACCCCGCTATTACGCTAACGTTGAACTAAAGCTGTCTAATGAGGCATGCGGTAGTGGCAGACTCTGGATTAATTTTCACCTCCTGGGGTTCTTTAACGTGCACCTAAATCTAGGTACACGAGCGTTTGTTGTATTTCGCCCTCGTCAAAACGTGGCTGCCACTGTTAGGATCGAACTCCCTACCTTGAGCAACGCCATAACCGTAAAGCTACTGCAGCGGGCACAGAAGTGTTGATTTGAAGTGCGCCCGCTTTTGTAGTGCACCAGCTCTGCATCTGCATGCCCTGTGTCAGTTGTCCGCTCAACAAATTCGGGTGGTGTTTAGTTTTCACAATAGCAGAAAAAACATACCATACCTCGAACTTAAACTTATCCAGTTTGTCCACAACTGGCTGTCATGTCTAGTAGTAGCGTTTTCCCGCCTTCTCACGTCACCTTTTCCCTCGCCCGCCCTCCCCCATGTATGGGAACTGCAAGCAAAGAGTGGCAAGGTTGTCATTCACTCGTTTCGCGACTGTGTTGGTTCTACCCATTCTCTGCCTCCTCTCTCTTCTCCCTTCTTTCTGGGGTTTTTCCTCTCTCCTCTCTCTTCTCCCTTCAAAACCAGTTCTGATTATGAGCCACGCCGTAGTGGAGGGCTCTGGATTAATTTGACCACCTGGGTTCTTTAACATGCACTACAACACAAGCACACAGGCGTTTTTGCATTTCGCCTCCATCGAAATGCGGCCGCCGTGGCCGGGATTCAGCCCCGCGACCTCGTGCTCAGCAGCAGCAATGCCTTAGCTGACTGAGCCACCGAGACGGGTCCTCTCTCTTCTCCCTACCCCCTCTCTCCCTCTGGACTGTTGCACATTCGTACAAAGGTCTGCAATGCTTTTGCGAGGGGGAACTGCTGCTGTCAAGAGGCTGCTGTGGCGACGCCCAGGGAGAGGGCATGGTGGCGGCGCGATGGAGAATTCCAAATGTGTTTCTCGTGTCGCCTTTCCCCTCTGCCACACTCTTGCAATGTATGTACACGCTCTGAACGACCCACCAACATGGCGTGCAAGACAGCGACAGCAGCAGTGGCAGTGAAAAGTCGAAGGAAGAGGCAAAAGAAGCTTTCCTTTAAAATGAAACTTTAACTGGAGGTATCATTGAAAGTCGTTAGCAACTTCCACAATTGAACAATGCAAAATTTGTGCTTTGGACAACTCGGCAACATAATTTTTAAATGACAGCAGCAGTGAAGACACGGAAGCTTGCGTTGGGTTGTATGATTTTCCGATCTGATGTCTAGGCTGTTTTAGTGATGTCTTAAACATCGCTAGATGTGGTCATGAGTGTGTGTTATTTTGATAATTGTGTCTGACTATTATCAAGTGCAACTTTATTTTTAGCACAGTGGGTTGCTTTTATTGATCAGTGTTTCGACAACATATGCACAAATCATTATGAGCAATCCTTCCCATCATGTGGGGGTTTTCATTCGTACAAGAACACACAGCCAATTTCGGACCGACCTTTGACTGAAACTAGACTAGACTTTTGGATGCCTGTGCAAATGTCCTTTCTGCACAATATTCTGCAACACTGTAGAGTACTGTACAGGTAATGTACAAAGCATCTGGAGGCTCTAGCACAAGTTGAACGTGCGTGTCTGGACCAGCTTGCTTGCACAGAAAAGCTGATCGACCACAATACAGTAGAATCTTGGTGATACAATGAATACAGATGGGCTTCATGAATACAGATGAATACAGATGGGCTTCCGTCAATACTTATAGTAAGAATAAAAACCTTGCACTCGGCCGCGCAACGCTTGAAACAGCAAAGCTGGGCAATCGTAGCCCAGCATTTTCCGGAAGTGCGCGCGAACTTTTATTCTTATAACTCATGATGATGATAATTTTCTTTTCGCACGTCTCGAACTTAGGCCGTCACTGCGCGTTGCACAGCGCAGCTTGCAACACCGACACCGCGTTCCGGGAGACCCGCTCCGTGAATGCGTCTCTCGCTCTCATAACTCGCAAAACCTCTTCACCTTGCAGAGCACGAGCGTACCAACGCCCTAGCTGTGGATGAAGACGACGACGACGCTCGAACGCAATCATATGGATCGCATAAATGCATGCTCTGCAGGCGTGGCTGTATAGCCTAGTGGTTACGACGCTCGCTTTGGGACCGGGAGTATGCGGGCTCGAATCCCGCCTCAGCAAGAAAGTTAATTTTCTTTTCTTTCTTGGTAGTCACTTGCTCCGTAGCAGGGAGAGAGAAAATAGAGCCTTTTCCTCTTCACAACCACAATCTCTCTGTCTGCTACGCACCACAAATTATGGCTGGCTTAAACAGCTTCGCTGTTAAAATTCAAACTCAATTGCAGTAGAGTAACCAGCATGAACATGAACCAATGTGAGTGCATGCAAGAAATCTCGCTGGTACTGCATCCACCAAAAAAATCAATCGAGCCAGAAACTTGCAGTAATCCTTCGTTCCATCCCCAACGAGGGGCAATGAGTGTTTGCGAGTCAAGTCTTGAGAAAAACGCAGGCATGGCAGCATCATTTGTATACAGTGCCATTGTTTGTATACAGATGAACAAATGAACGTTTGTATACAGGTGAACAGATGTAATCGCACTCCTGTGAGCAAACAGACGAGCAAGCGTCTAGTGGTGACCCTTCAAGAGATTAGAAACCAGATAGACATCAGTCTTCAGGACTGCACAAACGCGAGACTGCGAGACGAAACCGCGAGACGAAACCAAAACCGCTGCTCGTCCCAGCACGCGCGGATGCGTGAGCGATCGCTCAAACGCCAGCATAAAAAATGCCGTGATATGAAAACCAAGAGACTACAGAGCAAAAAAAAAAAATTAATCGTACCCACACAGGGTGGCAGCACTTGCTGGGCAACAAATAGTTGAAAAACTGGTGTGTTTTCCAAACATACAGATGGCGCCGTAAATATACGGTATCAACCATTTGGGACTTGTGCCGCCGTATATTTTCGGCATTCACCCTCAAGGGTTAAAGAATGTGTGGAATTTAGTCGCACTTTACATTGTGTGTTTAGAGTTGGTTTCTTTGATGTTTGTTTTTGTAATTATAAATGTTTACCTCACATGTGCGACTTGTCTCTGTCTGTCTTTAGTTTGCCGAAATTCGCAACAGCTTTGCTTTCATTAAGAACACCAGTGATCAGGTTTCAATTTCATGTATCACGGTAAATGTTGCGACTACTCCATATCGAAATACCATGTTAAACAGAAAAGCATCCCAAATGGTCCCATTTCTAGCGGTAAAGAAAGAGTTAAGCTTGTGCATCTATCTAAATAAATTATAATTAAATTATAGGGTTTAGTATCGCCAAACTGGGCCATAGTAAAGAGGCACGCTATGTGGAGGGTTTAACTTTAACCATCTGGCATTGTTTAACGTACACAGTAAGCATGGTAAACAAATGTATTTGCATTCAGACTCCATCAGAATGCGACCAGACATCAAATCCACGACTTTATGCACAGCAGCACACTCCAGCCACTAAGCCATTGTGGGGGTTATTAATCTGCACACTTGACATTTCATTGTTGTATTGTAACCCTTATTATTTATTACTCAAGAAGTCTACAGATTTCTATTTTGACAGCTAACTTAGCAGCTCAATGTTCCACGTTACGTCTTAAATTATTGTCACATGCTTTCTTTAAGAGCTGGTTATATTTGAGTGCACCGTCTAATGTTCGGTAACATTCCAGTTTACCATTTTGCGCCCATTATAGGGAATCTCGATAATTTGAACTCCGAGGGGCCTGAAAATTGTTCGAATTAAATGGAGTTTGGAGGACTTACGGACAGCGCTGCGTTAGGCTGTGCATGTGCACTGAGCTATACACATCAGTGAAGAGTTCTGGAAATGTGGCTTGTGGCAGCACAGCAAGTGCTGCCATGAAGCCCACTTTAGGCAAAATTATTGCTGCTGTGAAGCCACTTCGGCAGCTGCTGCTACGGCTGCCGTATTTGACAGCGATCTGTGGTGTGCACAAAGTGTGCGCCCATGCGGGCCTCATTTTCAAAGCGATCTGTGATGTGGACAAAGTACACGCAGTGCTGGTAGCTTCGTATGTGCTGTGCTTTCAACGTTTAGGTCATGTTGAAGCAAGAGACAGTGTGAAGGTCAATTCTCTCGCTGCTGCCGCCGCGCTTCCTGACTGCAGAATTTTGACAGCGAGCATCGCGGTCATCAAGTGTGATGTGTTCATGTTTGCCTATGCGCGCTGACACCATGCTTGCTAATTCAGTTAGTAAGCAAATGTTTCCAATTTACGGCGATAAAACTATTATCCTTACTTCGTAGAGCTGTCTACTAATTTGCTATCGGAATAGTGCTTTGCCTTTCGGGCGAAACTGCAACTTTTTTTATTGATTGATTGATTTTTAGTTCTCCTATTCATTCTAAAATTGTGCTCATCAATGTGTCAATGTTTTTGCTTACATGTACATCAGTGTCCCTCCCTCTGTAATGAACAATCTCTGAAGGTACTTTAAAGAATAATGAAAATTTTTGGTATGTAAGGACCCTACAGGTAATCTCTCAAACACATTGATGATAGACCCCTATGTTTGCTATGATTTCAGTGCCTGGAAAGCAATTCAAGCTCACCCTTTGCTGACAGCAACAGCAGATACCGGCTCATCTTGTCAAATTTGACGACAACACGGTTGACAACATGCCCCAACTTGCCGTAGTTCATGACACTTCATGTCTGAAGTTGGTGAGCTAGCACCTGCTTTAAACTGGAAAAAAAGATGGTGAAACAAATTAATACAAATCAGAAGAAGGAGGCTTTTACACGTCATCTTGAGGTGCCTCCAAGCAACAAGACATAACAGGCATGACCTGAGTGCAACGTATGGCAGAAGCTTGTTCAGGTACGAGACGTATCTGGAGAGTGCTGCCGACATGGGCGAAATCACAGGACCGCCATCCTGCATCATTTCATTATTTGCTGTCAATGTGTCACAGAGCAACAGACACATTTTCCTGTAATGCATGAATGGTGATACTAATCATGCAGATCTTTAAGCAATCATTATCCATATCCTCCTAGGACCCTTGTACAATACATTGCCACATTGCCTTCAACTATTTTTAGAAATTTACTCGAAAGTGATTACGCAAAATATTCATTCTGGGTATGAAGTATGGTGCATGTGTAACGTAAGAAGTGGTTTACTTATATTCTTTTTGTCCGCTTTCGAGAAATTTGACCCTAATTGATCGATACCCTGTGCCGTCCCAGACGGCGAAAGCAAGCTGGAGGGGTGTTCAAAATCACTGACATTGCGTGAAAATGCCAGACGCGGCAGCAAACATGGCAATGTACTACACGTAGTTCATCTTCATCTCTGCGTTTAAGCAAGAAATTAAGTTTTTACAATAGCGAAGATGAGGAGATGATGGAGATAGTGGAGACATGGAGACGCAGCTTTTGGCATGTACACGTGGTATTTAAATTTTAAAGATTGTGTTTTCAAGTTCATAACATAACAGTACACAATAAAAATCACCTTGGAGAGTGATTACGTCCCATACTTGTGTTCAGGTCTCAGGAGGATATATCGATTTAAAATTACAAACATAGCTAAATTATGCACACAAATTAATTTCATGCACTCACTCATCGCTCGTTGTGACTGTTAATGTCCTATTATACATGCAAAATCCACTGTTCAAATTGAAATTGAGTATACGACCACTTCGTAAAAAAAATTATGTGATGAGGTGAAGGTTATTCATGTGACATAGCGTGACATCTGTGATGTTGGTGTGATGGTGACCAAGTGACGCCAGTGCCAGAAGTGTGGCCATATAACATAGCCGCGCCATATCAAAGGCAGTTCGCAACCCGAACTGGCTGCTGTCGGCCAGGTTTTTCTGGAAGTAAACTTGTTTGTTGTTGAGCATTCAGCTATCACAGTTCACAATCATTGCAGAGGAGTGTGCAGAAATGCATCAACAGCACCTATAAAAGGCTGCCTGTGATGAACAGTGGCAATTTGGCAGTGCAACAGTAGAAAAAATTCAGAGCCCTTCCGCTCCCTGAAAATGTAGAACAGCGAAGCTGTGTTAGTTACACCGAGTGTTACGAGTGTTACATGTGCATGTGTTGCACGTGATGCAACTGCGTAAACACAAGTAAACGCAGATCTACAGCAAGAAGTTATATTATATTGAATGTTGCGGGGCGAGAAGAGGCAGTGACTTCCGACGCTCCTCGACCAGTGTACAGTTCTCTGGTTGAAACCTGCAGAGCCGCCGCAGAGGCATCGGCTGCAGTGACGGACACCGCACGCGTTCAGAGTGAACGTGGGGAAACGCGGATGGCGTCAGCAACAGCTCTGCGCGTTGCCTCGTTGTGGCTGCGATGCGCGTTCGTTATCCGAAAGGGCGCGCCGCACAGAAATGCCTTCTCTTATACCCTCGCCTCTCCTTGCCACCAGCGGCAGCTCTTATTGGTCGCTCCTCCCCAGCGCGCCTCCTCACCCAACACCTGCGCCACAACGCGCGCTCCTCATTGGCTTCTCTCGTAAGCTCCTTGCCTCCTCGCCACTTCCCTCACACTTCTTGGCCTAGTACTTTCCTCCCTCCACATTGCTGGGCCGAGTTATGCGCTACATTTGGCACGGCTGGAGCTCAAGCTTAACAGCTCCGCTATTAAAAGCACAGCCTAAGCCATCTTCTTTGAAATGCAGGTTAGTCATTGCTGTAGCTTAGCCATTCTTTCTCTGCTGTTGTTGCTGCCACTGTTATCTCTGCGCAAGCATGCTTATATTACAGCAGAAATGTATACGTCAACTCTCCCATAGATTTTTCAGTGTCTGTGCCTCAAAACTCCTGCGCCTCTATGAGCAGGCAAAGCAAACCGTTTAAGGCATGTGCTGACACCTGGCATAGCAACAGGAAAGCTAAAAAACCACCCAATACTACATAACGCCGCCCTCTATGAAAAGATAGAGCAAACCATTAAGCATGTGCTGACACCTGAGTAGAAAGAAAAAAGCTAGGAAACGGGCGACGAGTAGCAGTGAAGTTTGCGCCCGAGAGGCTGCATGTAAGCGGCGAGCTCGACAGGAACACGGGTGTTGCGTAGCGGAGAATGCGGCACAGGTACACAGGTACCATGTACAAAAATGGTATCGCGATGATGGCTGACAACAGCATGACGAGAGTCAGATATCATAGTTACAATGACGATGATGAAATGACTGCGATGGCATCACGACAACAGTACGACAGCGACACAATGATGACGATGGCATGACGACCATGGAATGATGACAAGTGTATGACGACAATGGCGTGATGATGACTGCATCATGAAGCCTGTATGACAACCATGGCGTGATGACGACGGCATGACGAGTTGGATGACAGAGCTGGATGACGACAATGGCATGATCGTCTGACAAAGGATGCATGATAGTGACTGTCTGATGAGGACGCAATGGCATCACAACAGCGGCACAATTTTATTTTATTAATTATTCATAATACTGTGGGCAGTAGGCCCAAGCAGGAGTGAATGAATATACACAGAACATTTTCCACTAAAAGCACACAAAAGAGGAGCATGTTCAATCGCAAAAACACTCAAACAGAAATTGAGAATATAATGACAGGAATAGACCTTTGACATTAAAAAAAAAGAGAAAAAATTCAATTCATTCAATCACGATGAATGACAACAGTATGAATGAGATAGATTGTTAGTTAATCAAAAGCTTATGTGGTATGTTATGTCTGGGTATATAATACGATCTATGAACTGAAACTTTATGTGTTCTCAGACAATACAAAGTGCTGCGACAACGACGGCATGACCAGAGTCGGATGACAAAGGAGGAATGAC
This sequence comes from Dermacentor silvarum, assembly GCF_013339745.2. Taxonomy (NCBI): domain Eukaryota; kingdom Metazoa; phylum Arthropoda; class Arachnida; order Ixodida; family Ixodidae; genus Dermacentor; species Dermacentor silvarum. The sequence goes on from NC_051154.1 coordinate 438,223,859, forward strand.
CATGAGCAACGACCATGACGGCATCATGACCAGTAAACCATACCTAGCGGCCCAAGCTATTAGACATTTGGGCCACTGGGTCGCCATAGAAGGTGTGACGAGAGTCAGATCATGAAGCTACAATGACAATGACAGAAAGACCACGACAACATCACGACTACAAGGACATAAATAGTGGCCCAAACTGGCAGAAACTTGGCCCACATGTTGGCGTAAGAGGCTAGACAGACAGATAGACTCAAAACTGCTGAATTAGACAATGAATACTAATCGCATTAAAAATATTATATGCCTAAAGTGCACACTAATTATGGTAAATTCACATTTCATTGTTTTTTTGCATTTCTTTGTGGAACTCCTTGCCTTTAGTTATTAAAAGTGTAAGACCACATACAAATTTTAAATAGATCTAAAATGTTTTTGAATAATTTGCTATAATTGCTGTACATCTTTTTGATGCGAAGGCGTCAAATGGCCCATTGAGCGAAGAAGCAGGTGTCTCATTTGTAGGAGCGAAATGGCACCTAATTTCCTACTAGCTGCGACACACATCACGAGTGCGCCTCGACAGAGCAGAGAAGGAAAGCAGAAAGAGAACACTGCTGCCACAGTAGCGCACCTGCGTGGGGAGACGACATCGCTACGTCACTCTCGCTCTCGGAAGCTGTGTTTCCGCACGTTCCTTGCCACATAAGATCTCGCCTGCATTCTAACTGCACCTCGGCAAGGGCAAATTAAAAGGGCCAAGTGTCCTAACGCATCGCCGCTTGCCCGTGAAGGGTTAATAACTCAAAGGACGACGCTGCGACGTTCAATATTCACAACTCATAAGAAGTGCCTAGTGTTCCCGGACTTTTTTGTTTTTGCTCACTGTGTATCGTATTGGTTTAAGACTTTTTCTAGGTTTACACCTTAACTTATTTTCACGTACATTGCTCATAGATTTTTACGTTATTTTTTTGGCAATTGAGTCTTTGTATTGGAATATATCGATAAGCTTATTATTTGCGTGTAGTTCACGTTTGATATACTCTGTACATACCCACACACTTGTACTTCGTTACCTTTCCATTTTTTTTCTTATCTTCGCTGAATTTTCTCTTATATTTGTTCTACCTTTTATGACCAATATGTTAGTACAATGATATTGCTTATTTTGCTGCCATACAGTCATCCTCTCACCACTTGACCTTGACGGAGGTTCCAATGCAGTCATAACTATGGTACCTCCTCTTGTATTTCATATCTGTCAAAAACTTGTAACCACTTTGCGAAGCAATAAACTAGTAAGCTTGCAAACAACAGCACCAGAATCTCTGGTGTCTGCAACATAAAACTATTTACCACCTGATGCGACAGCCTTTACGATAGCTTTCTTTTTTCCAATGGATGGTCTTTCGCTTCCGCTTTCTGTTTGACTTGCTCATATGGTCATGAAACTGGCAAAACTGTGACACAGTCATAGGGAACAGCTAGTACGCTGACATGCGAATGAAGTACGTCATGTTCGATCGGCATGTGGCACAAAGCACAGTGTGCCGACTATGCAGCTGAAGTGGTATTCTTGGGTGACCTCCATGACTTCAGAGACAATTCACTTTCCGCGAGATTTCGGGAGCCTGTCAAGTTATGGCCGACAGCGCGCTCTTGGCACCGTTCAAAGATAGCAAGCTTGGCACAGTGCCATAACACTGTCGGCTGCATACGCGGACACTTTGGCATGCGAAAGTGAAACTATCTCAAAGTGATTGCCCCAAGAATACGGCACCGACGCAATCTCGGAGGTTACTCCAAGCCGCGCCAGCCTGCGTGGTGCACTGAGTGAGAGAGCAAAGTGGAGCCAACGGATTGCCACCCGCCACATGCAAGCAGCACCTTTGATACGTGGCATAGTGCAGCTAGATGTAGATGGCGATCTGGAGGGCGAGTCTGCCTGCCTAGCTTCACTAGCTTTGCGCCACAGCAAGAGAGTGAAGTGCGATAATGAGCCTCAGAATTTGCCTGAGCTCGTGAAAGCCAGCGTGTGTCGTCATCCCTTTCTGTCCGTGTCAGTACACTCTGATGGAAACCATTTGTGATAATGAGCCGTGCTTCTGCGCAGTGCCAAAAAATATCAGTGCTGCTCAACGGCGCTCGACGTGGGAATTGTGAACAGCTGCGCCAACCGAGTGGCCAAACCCCGCAAAAGCAATATGCTCAGTGCGCAACGTTCGGTATTTTTTGGTTTCGGAGAGAAATCTAGTTCGTTGTACCAGTTGGCAGGACAATTTTACTGTGTTAAAATGAGGTTCTAAATTTATTAATTGTTTATTTATAAAAGCTGCAGACAAGGTGTCCATGCAGGGTGAGCAGATACACAAGATACGTGAATCTCTATGGGGATTTCAAGGGGAATTGCATTACCTCGTTATATCCATTATTGCGTTATAACGAGGTTCGAGTGTACTATTAAAGGCTAGTAGCAGCTCTATCTGTACATGCCACCACCCCACAGGACAAGACTATTCCCTTCCCCATCCCCTCCCTTTTTTTTTTTTAACCACAATTCAGTTTCGGAAGCTAAGCTGCCATTCTGGGCCAGTATTTGTAGCGATGCCTCTCCGATGCTAATGCCTTTTCGCGCATGGGCAGTGGTCAGAGCGACGGTCCGCTCAATTATCAACGGGTTCAGCGGCCGTGAGCAGTGGATGATAGACTAGTATAGAATAAAGCATAAGCATCGGTACAAAATACGGCCCTGAATTGAATGCTTGGCTGAGATAAGGCTGCATCCAAATTTCAAATCTATGGCCGCAATACCACACACATTAAAAAATGTAATTCTGTGTTTTACATGCCAAAGCACGATATGATTATGGGGCATGCCATAGTGGGAGACTTTGACCACCTGAGGTTCTTTACCGTGCACCAATGCATGGTACATGGGCATTTTTTGCATTTCACCCTCATCAAATGTGGCCAACAACCAGGATTTGATCCGTAAATCTTAGCAGCACAAGGCCATAGCCACTATGCCACCACAGCGAGTCATGCACATTTTTTCTGACAAGCATCACACAAGAGAGAGTAAAATGCACTCACGAAAATGTAGAGTTCTTGTTGGCAAATAGCATCAAAGTAGGCTGGTAAGCCTCTCGAGGGCTGCAGGTATGCCACATTGCAATGCAGGTGCTGGGCAAACTGCACAAACAAGGACAAAAGGCTTAAGGGGAAGTCCCAAATCACACCTGCAGACTTGAGCTCTTACTCGCCACTGTGGCGGCAGTGGGCTCTCACATTGGAAACCACCATCTCTTTTCATGAAAATTCTTTGAATGTGCGAAAAACAGGTCATCGTTCAGGCACTATTGACTGCTATGGCCAGCAAAGGCCTACACAAATTACCAACCACAAATGTTGCGAGGTAGCTCAATGGCTAGCGTATCCAGCTCCCAAGTGCACATTGCCACTCATTGCTGCTTAGGCAAACCACAATGACGACGGGCTGGGACAAGTGTATTTTCCTT